>NC_133622.1:211010781-211069498 GCF_048593235.1 Sminthopsis crassicaudata
CGGCACTCGTGCTTCTTGCATCCCTCAGTCCTGGCTCACAGTGGATGGGATTTTGGACAGGTTATTGAGGCAAAAGAGGGCCATCGTGCTGGTGAGACTTACATAGTCCATTCCTTAAACATGGTGATCTCAGCAATTTCATTCAGGCTTTCAGGGTGACTTTTTAAATGTATTCAGGGGATCCACAGAAATGGGAATTTAGAAAGTGACTTCAGATGGCACAATAAGTAGTGGTGGGAAAAAGATGAACCGGGCAAACATCCTCAGATTTGGAAAGAAAATTTCCTAGCAATTGTAGCCGTATCTTCAGCAAGTAACTGGATGACCACTTGTGAAATGTAGTATAAGGGGGATCCTTTTTTCTGACTTGTATTTGAGCAGGGCACTGAAATTGCCTCCACATTAATTATAAATCTGTGTAGATCTATGAAACTGCTGCAAATTGTATTATAGAAGTGTTTCTTTGGCCCAGCATTGGACCTGTATTTGAGCAGGGCACTGAAATTGCCTCTAAAGTAAGTATAAATCTGTGTAGATCTATGAAACTGCTGCAAATTGTATTATAGAAGTGTTTCTTTGGCCCAGCATTGGACCTGTATTTGAGCAGGGCACTGAAATTGCCTCTAAAGTAAGTATAAATCTGTGTAGATCTATGAAACTGCTACAAGTTGAACTATAGAAGTGTTTCTTTGGACCAGCATTGAACCTGTATTGGAGCAGGGCACTGAAATTGCCTCCACATTAATTAAAAATCTGTGTAGATCTATGAAACTGCTGCAAGTTGTATTATAGAAGTGTTTCTTTGGACCAGCTTAATTTGCATAGCATTTGATGAATCTTTGCTAAACTAAACTAAATTATATGAAAAAAATGACCATTTCACCTCTTCCATTTTATTTTTGTTTTGAGACTATGATTTTCCTAAGAGGCAAATGTCACTTTGTGGAAGCTATCTTCTGTTCCCAGAATGCTCTCTCTCTTCACCTGTGCCATTTGGCTAATGTGGCTTCCTTTAAGAGTTATAAATAAGCCAGCCTAGGTGAAGTAGCAGCAGCGCAAGTTAAATCACTACCACTATCTTGACTGCCAGTATCCTTTCAGCCACTGATAGATGGAGATAAACCAGGATCTGAATCCAAGGGTCTTGAGACTAGCATTTCTTCTAGCCCAATGCCCTCAACCATCATCCTGGAAAGCCTCCCCTATGGGAATGCAGCCTGGCAATACAGATGCTACAGCTACTGAAGATCCAGGGGAGAAAATGTTGCTGTCAAAGTCCTTAGTGCCTTGGGTTCCATCAAAGCCTTAGGTAGCCATCAAAATCTTTGGCATTGTCTAAGAGCTCAACATCAGAAACTGATAGGATTTATCAGTGAAAATGACATTAAAGAAGCTTCTTCACCACTGTATTCTAAGAACCATAGAACTTTTTTCATGTAATCTGAAACTGAAACCTTCCATCTGTGTTGTCTCCTCCATTATTAGAATGTGACCTCCTTTAGAACAAGAAGGGTCCTGCTTGGTTTTTTGGTTGTTGTTGTTTTGTTTCCCCAATGTTTTGCATATAGTAAATACTTAATAAATGTTTCATTCATTTAAACCTTTCTATAAAGTGGAAAGACTTGCCCAAGATCACACAACTACTGAGTGTCAAGGTGTCAGGCTGAATTTGAACTCTGGTCCTCCTAACTACAGGACCAGTGCTCTATCTAGTATGCCACCTAGTCCTCCTAGTTACCCACCTTTAAAAAATAATATTTTAACAAGGTTTTATAAAGATGAATGATGAAAACCATCTTTGCATGTATTTGGAAAAATAAAATACTATTAAAATACAAAAAAATAAAAATTAAAAATATTTTATTTTCTCCAGTTACACATAAAGACAATTTTTAACATTTCTTTTTTTCCCCCTGAGGCAATTGGGGTTAAGTGACTTGCCCAGGGTCACACAGGTAGGACATGTTAAGTGTCTGAGATCAGATTTGAACCCAGGTCCTCCTGACTTCAAGTCTGGTGCTCTATCCACTCTGCCACCTACCTGCCCCCAACATTTATTTTTTAAAATAGTTGCAAATTTTTTCTCTCCCTTCCTCACCTCCAATTCCCCTGAGACAGTTAAGCAATTCACTTGCAAACATATTACCACTATATTTCATGTTGTGAAAGAAGATACAAACCCAAAGGAGGGGGAAAAGGGAAAAATGCAGAAAATGAAAAATAGTGTGCTTCATTCTGCATTTTTTATTTCATCAATTCTTTATTTGGAGATGGAAATTTTTTGTTTTGTTTTGTTTTGTTTTGTTTTGTTTTGTTTTGTTTTGTTTTGTTTTTTGGTAAGGCAATCAGGGTTAAGTGACTTGACCAGGGTTACACAGATGATAAGCTTCCTTACCCAGAAGATCCAGTTGGTAATCAGAGAATAACACTGTCTTAATAGACGAAACACTTCATGTCCTTTATCTTACTTTATTCAGCCATAAGTACTGTGAAGTACTTGAATCCCTATAACCTTGATTCCACTTTGCTTGAGAGATCAACATAGCTATAGACTTAACCAAAGTCACTAAGTCATGCAATCAGATGTAATCCAAGACTTTTGACTTTTTGAATGGTGTTTTAAGACACAGAGAAAGTAATTGAATTGTCCATAGACACACACTATTAATGGCAGAATTAAACCATTGTCTGCGTTCAGGTATTCTAGACACTCCTCCATGTCCAAGGTACCACAGATTTCCACCATAGTCAGATTTTTATGTGGCATAGAAGATGACTTCATTGTAAATACACAAGAATAATTCTTGTTAAGAAGGGAAATAAACATGTATTTTTTGTTAAAGAGATTTCTTATTGGCTCATCTAGATTAAGTAGATTAAGACTACCTCCAGATAATTTGATGTGGCTTTTTTTGTTGTTTTTTGGTAATTTATCTTGTCTCTTGAAACAGAAATGTGAACTGAATCAGAGACTTGACTTGTCAAGGATACTGAAAAGGAAATAAGGTTTGCTTGCTCAGCAGTTTATTTCTAAGGGATCCCGTTGTTTGATTCCCAGATGCCACTGACAGTGTCTATAGACTTTCAGGATTGTTGTGAAAACTCCTTGCAAACCTTAAAATGCTATACAACTGATAACTATTATTTATTTATAAAAGGGAAAAGGGATGCTACTCATAATACTTAACTCACAGAGTTATTTTGACGCTCAAATGAGATAATGTCTTTAAATCACTTGGCAAACCTTAAAATTCTATAAACAGTAAGTTTTCAATCAGGTAAATGCCATAGAAGGAATATATTTTGATATCAGATAACAGTTCACCCATATTGATTTCTTTTGGACTCCATGTCTGATTTGTAGCCACTAATGCAAATTGGCACCTTCTTTGGGCTGATAGCTCTCATCACATGATGGCAAATTATAGGCTAAGTGAAATGGAAATAAATGACTTTATAAAACAGTTGGTTGTGTTAGTTAATGGATCTGTGTCAGCCCAAGAGGTCTTGTGCTAGGTTGAGAATCAAAAAGCTCTAGATATGATGATTCCTACCTGAGGTACTTTCCTAGCTGTGTGATCCTGGGAAAATTATTTGATCTTTCTGGATCTCACCTGTAAAATGAGGATCTTTAAGAGCCTTTCCAGCCATAAAAAAAAATTGGTCTTTTTAACCTATAAAGAAGTCTCTCTTGTAGTACCACAATTCTTTGGGCTTGTCTTGTTAAATTTTTATTTTAATGATTTGGGGAAAGATAGGGGAAGGATGACAGAGATAATATGGAAAGAAATGTAAGAATGCAGGAATTTTAAAAAGAAGCAATTTAACATCAATAAAGTTTTGTATTTAGGTTCAAATGAATGAATATCAAAGCATTTATTTAGCATTTATCATTAATAAAGTCCTGTATTAAGGTTCAAGTGAATAAGTGCCAAAGCATTTATTAAGCCCTTAAAATTAATAAATATAAGTCCTATATTTAGGTTCAAATGAATGAATGAATGAATGAATGAATGACAACCCATTTATTAAGCACTTACTGTGTGCCTGTCACTGTGCTAATTGCTGGGAATGTTGTTGCTGAGCAACATTTTCTGACTCTTTGTGAGTCTTGGCAAAAATATTGGAGTGGTATACCATTTCCTTCTCCAGATCATTTTTACAGATGATGAACTGAGGCAAACAGGATTATGTGAATTGTCCAGGGTCACACAGCTAGTGTCAGATTGGACTTGAACTTGTGAAGAGTCTTTCTGATTCCAAATTCAGTGCTCTACTTCATCACCTAATTGCCCTAATCACAGGATACACACAGACAAAAAAAAAAGTGGGCTTATACTCTAATTGGCAGTTTATATTCTAACTGGCAGAGACATTGCAAAAAAGAAGTTTCAATAGCAAGGGAAATGGTAAGAAGTAGAAATCCACTGGTGTAGTAATAGGCAAGATACCAAAGTCAAAAGTCTTTAACTTCATGAGGAAGTCAGTTGATGGTTCCAGAGGTCGGTAGGATATTGAACAGGTGAGCAGACCTGGAAAGCCTTGGGATACACATGCCTCATTCGGCTGTCTGAACCTCCAGCTCACTGTTAATTATTCCTATCTCATTCAGGCTGTGAGAACAGACAGAGCATCCTAGATGGTGAAGTTGGTGGAAACTGGGAAGGAGGGAAACTAAGAAGTAAAGGGCAACCCCAGTGATGAGGAAAACTAGCTAGAGAACAATGTATGTGAATTGATTACAAGATTAAATATGAGCCAACAGTGTGATATGGTTACCGTCTGTTGTTTTTTTCTAAGAGAACTTTTGTTAGCCAAGAGCATGGAGTGAAGGAACTCAGCTTGGGCAATGCTCCAGAGATGGGCATCATAAATTACACTTAGATCTGTTAGGTATTTACCCCTGCCTTGGACTCATTTCCTTGTTATCCCTGGGAGGATTTTAGTGCAGTGGTTGAGAGAATAAAACACTACCCTTCAAGAGAGGCAGCCTGGTAGTGAGGGAAAAGTGCTGACTTGGAACCAGTAATCTTGGATTCAAAACCTGCCACAAATAATATCATGGATCTAGTCTGAGGGGTCTTAGAGTTGATTTTGTCTAGAGATGAGGAAACTGAGGTCCAGAGAGGTCAATTGACTTGTTCAAGATCATCCAACAGTAAACCTCAAAAGTGAGATTGGATTCCAATGTTGCTTCCAGAGTCAGTATTCTTTTGAAACTGCTTCCCATTCTTGCTGTGAGTTATGAGATACATAAGTCATTTAGCCTCCTGGACACTGTTTTCTTGTCTGTAATGAAAGTACATTAATACTTCCCCTGCCTCTATTGCAAGAAAAGACTGGATTTTCCCCTCTGGTCTCCCTAGGATTGCTCTCTGTGGTCCTAGATGCTTGCAGTATCATAGAGAGGACAGTCAGGAGCTCATGAGGTGCCCAGAGGTTTGGTGTAATCCAAAGTCTTCAACAGACTTCAATATACTGGGATAATAAAAAAAATAGAACTAACTATAGGTTAATAAATAACCATAATTGTAGCTAACATTTATATAGGGCTTTGCAATTTGCAAAGCACTTTAAATGTTATCTAAATTTGATTCTCACAGTGATCCTGGGAGGTAGGTGCTATTGTAATTCTCATTTTACAGATAAGGAAACTGAGGCTCACATGGGATATCCCCACATAGGGGGAGAGGAGGGATAACTCCCTTACACTAATACAAGGCAATCACCTTCTCTGAAATTTATAGTATTATAATTATATCATATGTAATTTTTATATAGCATATATATGGAACAATATATTTATATAATATCATTATTATTGCACTGTGTATTGTATTATATTGTAATTCATGATTTATTATGAATCACAATTATAATTACAGATTAAGTGATTTACCCAGGTTTGATGTTTGTTCAGTCAATTTTTCAGTGGTGTTCGATTCTTTGTGACCTTGTTTGGGGTTTTCTTGGCAAACAAACTGGAGTAGTTTGCTGTTTCTTTCTCCAGCTCATTTTCCGGATGAGGAAACTGAGACAAGCAGTGTTAAAGTGACTTGTCCAGAATCACACAGTTAGTAAATGTCTAAGGCCACATTTGAATTCCAGAAGATGTCTTCCTCACTCCAGTCTTGGCACTCTATTCAGGGCAGCACCTAGCTGCCCCATCCAACATTACAGAACCAATATATGCCAGAAGCAGATTTGAACCTGAATGTGTTTATTATGCATCAGGATAAATAGAAAGCAAATAATCGGTAGTGTTTCTATACCTATCCTACTGATATTTGCTAGAAGAACCACATCACAATTGCCAAAACATCAAGATGAAAAGTGGGAACTTATAATGGTCAACTGGATGGATATTTCTTACATGTAATATTTCCTTCCTTCTTTTTTCCTTCATTCCTTCCTCTTTCCCTTTCTCCCCCTTCCTTCTCCCCCTTCCCTTCTTTCCTTCCCTCCTTCCCTCCTTCCCTCCTTCCTTCCTTCCTTCCTTCCTTCCTTCCTTCCTTCCTTCCTTCCTTCCTTCCTTCCTTCCTTCCTTCCTTCCTTCCTTCCTTCCTTCCTTCCTTCCTTCCTTCCTTCCTTCCTTCCTTCCTTCCTTCCTTCCTTCCTCTTTCCCTTCCTCCCCCCTCCTTCCCTTCCTTCCCCTCTTTCCATTCCTCCCCCCTCCTTCCCTTCCTTCCCCTCTTTCCTCCCTTCTTTCCTTCATTCCTTCTTTCCTTCCTCCCTCTCTCCCTCCCTTCTTTCCTTTCTTCCTTCCTTCTTTCCTTCTTACCTCTTTTTAGATGCTCAGCAGATTCCTGTTGATAGGTTGATTTGTGCCCCTTAAATCACACAACCTTGTGCACAGTAGGCTCTTAATAAATGCTTCTTAAGATTGAACTTTGGCATTATAAAAACACAGGAAGAAAAACTTTTTTACAAATATACAAGTCTGATCCCAAAGTTAATCTTCTGCTTTATATATGTAAATTGCTTAAGGGAAATTGATGAAGTTTATATCAGATATTTTTATCAGTTCATGAAAAAAAAGGAAAAATCTTTTAAGATATTCTACAATTGTGTGATTTCTCCCCATGGTTGTTTAGTTAAATGTGATTTAAAGTTCTTTCCCCAAAGTAGCCATGACATTTAGCTGCTGGGCTCCTCTCCAGAACAGTCCTTCTTGCAGTCACATCCAAGGAACATCTGCTCAGGGCAGCCAGTCAATATTGTGGAAGAGTTCAAAGCCTACAGATCGTTAGCGGTGTCAGCTTAACAACCAGAGGTAATAGCATTAAAGTGGGCAGCCTTAATGCCCAACAATTGAAGCCTCATTAATCAGTGATTTATCATGATGAAAAGGCCTGTTTAACCTTTGGTCTGCAAGGCCTTTCTCTCTTGAACAAAAAGGTCTATTATTTCAAGTTGTCAAGTGATCATTTGTGAGTTGTAAATGAACATATTCAATTACACTTAAAACAATGACCAATACTGTATTTTCCAGGACTTTGCCATAGCCACAAAATTTTATCTCAATTGTTTAAATTTTTTCTAATGTTTTAATTATGTTTGCCTTCTTGGGGTATATCTGACTACTTTAGTGTGTTTTAAACATCTCCCTCATCTTCCTAGAGAGGTGGGGGACTATGGATGTAGAATGTTGCATACTACACCAGACAAGGTAACTATGTCGGTTGATTTTGCTTGACTGTATTTCTTTGTTGAAAGAAAAAATTCAAAGGAACACAGATTTAGAGCTTAGAAGTCATCTAATTCAAACCCTTTACACTTTTACCTCAGAAAACTAAGTCCCCCAAAATGAAATCACTTGGTCTTAAGGTCATGTAGGTCATATTTAAATCACATGGCTACTATTTGAATACTGGTCCTTTGAGTCTGAATCCATCTCTCTTTCCCTTGTACCAGATTCTTTTTCCCAAAGTTGAACAGCAGGGATTGAGTAGTAGGGCATATCCAGAAATAATTGGGAAAAGGCAGCATGGTTTAGGGATAGAAAGCTGACCTCAAAGCCACGAAAACCTGAGTTCAAGTCTCATTTTACACTGATATTGGTGTTGTGACTATGGGCAAGTCACGTAACTTTCTCTAGTTAACTCTGAGACTGTGAATTGCATCCTCACTTAAATATTTTCTATACCAATGAAATCACTAGTCTAGTACCTATATAAGACTTAGTCTTAAAATGTATTTATGCAAATTCCATTTTAACCAGACAGCAGCTAATTTAATTGCAAATTGTCCATGACTTGTAGTTCCTGATTCCCATCTGACTTTTTATTCCAGTGGAAGCTTGATGCTATTCCAATCTGACACTGATTCCCTGCTAACTTTCCTCAGTGGTTCCAGAAACAGAATAAAAGGGGTAGAAAGTAAAATTTTTCAGAAATAGAATAGGTTTGGGTATGTTTATTTTCCTCATTTTGGTTTGTTGGGACTTGCTCACATTGATGGGGGAATAATATCGCCTTCCAAGAAAATGTAGTCTATCAAAATAGCAACATCTGTGCTTCTTGAGATCTGGGCCTCTTTGGAACTGAAACTGTCAGTCATGATAAATTGTGCCCAGTTGTATGGAGGCTATTGTGAAGCAGACAAATGTCCATCAGGGACTCACATGAGGCTACCAAACTCAGTTCATTTGTCACTTCCCTAATTTATACCCAGGGCCTCTTAGGTGAGAAAAGAGGGTGTTAAATCAGAGGGGATTCCTACTCACTTGCAGCTCTGAAATCCCCTCCCAACTTTGAGATTGTGATCCCACAAAATAGTGAAAGATAGCCACAGTAAATTAAGGAGATTAGTGTGATAGAACTGGGAAGAACAATAGTAACTGTACTCAGTTATTCAGTCAGTAATTAAGCGTTTATTAAGTGCTTACTATGTACCAAGAAAAATGCTAAACACTAGGGAATACAAATTCAAGCAGAAAGACAATCCCTGACCTTAAGGAGCCTATATTCTAATTTTATAGTAGCTTATATTCTTGGCATAGTGGAAAAAGTGCTGGATTAGGAATTAAGAGAAGCCAGCTTTTAACTCTGGCTCTGACAATACTTGTGTTATTATAATGAACTAGTCATATAAACTCATGAGACCTCAATTTCCCCATCTGTAAAATTCGAATAAGTGACATCTAAAATTTCTTTCAGTTTAAAATCTAGGATTCTAAGTTTAGATAACACTTTATAGATAGATAGGTATAAATATCTATATCTATATATATTTAATATATAGATAGATGGATAACACTTTATATATATATATATATGTTCATCCATGATCTTCACAATAGCCTTGTGTGTCTGGGAATGCACTTACTATCAGTATCTTTTCCTGAACTTCCGTTTTCTCCTTTGTAAAGCAAATTGAAATGATTTGCCCAAAATCACAACAATAGAGGGAAGATTTGAATCCAAGTCGTCTGACTGAAGAATATATCATACTCTTGACTCTACCATGCTTCCTTTCAAGTGATAATTCTTCCTTTTCTATGGAATTTAATCAATTCATTCTTAAATTATTCATTTTTATTGTTCAGTTTTCATTGATCTCTGACTCTTCATGATTCCTTCTGGGGTTTTCTTGGCAAAGATACTGGAGTGGTTTATCATTTCCTTCTCCAGATCATTTTACAGATGAGGAAACTGAGGCAGAAAAGTTAAGTGATATCTTCAGGCTCATATAGTTAATAAGTATCTGAGGCCAGAGCAAAATAAATAATTAGATATCAATTTTTAAAAAGTTTATTATAGAGATTTGAGAAGTAAATTAACTTGAGGTAAGAGGGACCCTTTGAAGGAGGAAGGTGTAGAAATTTTCTGACCATCTATCTATAGGTTACAAGATATCTGACATAAATAAAACCCAAGCTGGAGCAAACAAGAAACAGAAAACTTGCATACCATTGATATAATGTATAATCAAAGAGTTATGTTGAGGTTGGTGACTCAAGCTATAGCTTCTCAGCAAAGCCTGAAAGTAATAAGGCCGGAGAAGATGCATAATTATTGGCTTAGATGCTTCCTAGTAATGGATGAATTACTACCAAAGAACTGGCTTCCTCTTAGCTACACTAGATCCTGGATTGCATAACAGAAAGCATCATATATCAAACATAAAATGTCAAAAATTCCAGTGATCCTTTAAAAAAAAAAAAGGTCATTTATGTGTTTATGTAATTTACATGAAGCATTCACAACTTATATCATTAAAAACTGTTTGAATTGTTTATTATTTATTTATATTCAGTTTATTATTTATTAAAGAAAAGTAATATACTGGCTGAGGAACAAAAAAAAGTATGCTCCAAAAAACATATAAGGAATAATTTGTCAATTCAAGAATTACTGCATAAGCTACCCAAATTCAGTTCTGCACTCATGGCTTATTCACATACTGAAGATATAGAAAATAAACCTGAGAATAATGAGAACACTACAGTATTTGATATTCACATAAAAAGTGGTCTTTATTTGAAATACATCCCTATCACAGTAGCATCAAGAGCATCTGATAGAAAATGAGGCATTTTTCTAAGGAGATAGTTTAAGCACATATTGGCTCTGTTTAGCCTAATATCCATTTTCATGTGTCCTAAATAGAACAGGTGAGCATCTTATTTTTTCTCTTCCTCTCTCTTTGTCTTTCTGTCTGTGTCTCTCTTTTTCTCTGTGTCTCTGTGCCTGTGTGTGTGTGTGTGTGTGTGTGTGTGTGTGTGTGTGTGTATGTCTTTCTTTCCCCCCTCCTTTTATATATATGTATGGATAAACACACACACACACACACACACACACACACACACATATACACATGGCACAGAAGTACATGATTCCATCAAAGGGTATATTCAAGTTCTGTCATCTTACAAAATAATTCTTCATTAACATCATCATTTGGATTTCATAAATATAAAAATTTTAGCATAGTATACAGAAAGATAGGGCCAAAGATGTCAAATCTGAATCTATAGATCTTTGTACTAATGTATGTAGGTAATATCTACAAGTACTTCGGTCTCCTCCAAACAAGACACATTAATTACTCCAATAGTATCTGAGCGTGTTTAAGAGATATTTGGCATTCTGAAATAAAAAACTAAATGGGAAGAGTATTTAAAGTAAAATCTAAACAATAGCAATATTAATGTACCTATTTGGAGCTATAAAATTGAACCATTTGAAAATCAATCTAGGAAAAACCTATACATTTTAAACTAAAGAGATCATAACAGAAAGTTGAACATTTTTTTCTGCCAAAAAACAGGAAGGGGACTGATAGACTTTCTTAAAGCACATGCTTAAACTTGTGATGCACCTAAATGGTCAAAGAGGATTACAGGTATATACCACTGAATTTGTTGGCTTAAAAATCAAAAGTAGTTTGAATTGGCTGATTTAAGAATAGAACCCAAAGGTCTCCTGGGCAAAATTCACATAAAATTAGCCAGAATATTGACAAAGATACATCAAATAAATGGTTATCCTTCAGATTTGTTTATAGAACAAATAAAAAGGATTTCTTACATGAAGTAAGGCCTATGTGACAACTAGTAGAAATTACTGAAGGATGAAATTATGGAAGGTAACAGCGGAGACAATCATGACAGGTTACATAAATGAAGCGTCTACAGATTACATAGCAAGATGTTATTTGGTATCTAGAATTATATATCAAAAGTTTTTTTGTCTTTCATGTGCTGACAGATAATAAATCCATATACTTTGAATAGAGGCCTCAATAGCTAGAGAACTGTACTAAGAAACTGTACTGAATTTTATCTTTGACTAAACTTTTGCCCATAATTGGCTAGATATATTATTGAGCTGTGAAATCCTAAGAACAATGTTTTTTTAAATAAATATTGCCATAGCAAATGCTCATAGGCACCTAGCTCCATGTAACAAAAAAGCTTTCAAAATATTAAGACTGAGGAGAGTTTATCAAAATCACATGGGAACAAGATAATATGTTTCTCATCCCATTCTGTCTGCTGCTAGAATTGTTCTGAAGATTGTTTTCATGAGCCTACACGGGATAGGCTTATATCCTAATAATTTAATACAGTTATTAAAAGTTAATTTGTCCACATGTTCAATTATCCATTAGAAATAAACATTTACATATAAATTTTGTGTATAAAATGTATTTAGAACACATTTATAGATATAGATAAATAGCAGTAGTATAGTGACTTTTTCCAATTTGAACCTTACCAAAAATATAAGGAAATAATAATGTTATTAAAATTGTAAGAAAAAACCTGAGCTAGAGTTATGTATCAGAGACTTCTTGTCTTTTATGGACTATACTGGGTCAGGAGCATTATGACAGCCCAAACTATTGCCCATAATAATCTGGATGTAACATTGATTCATATAAACTTATGGACAACATTTTGAATAGTCATCTCAATTTTCCCAGCCCACATAAGAGATCCATTAAAAAAAAACCCTCTTATTTTTATTGATATCTTTTATCTTTCATTTATATCTCTAATTGACTCTTCCCCCCCAATAAAGAATGAAAACAGTTCTACAAAACCAACCTACACACCATCAGAGTTTGATCATAGATGCAATATGCCACATTTATGGCTACCCATCTCTCCAGTAAAAGGATGGAGTTCTATTTGCTCACCTCTCTTTTTAAGTAGCATTAGTCATTATACATAAGGAAAACTAGATGGTGTAGTAGTTAGATGAGTGATGGATTAAATTTAGGTTGAAATATTACCTTATTTAACTACCCATATGACTCTGGTCAAGTCATTTTACATATTTCTGCCTCAGTTTCCTCATCTATAAAATTTCAAATTATTATCCACATTTATAATCTCTTCCAGTTTCTTCTGTCAGTTATTCTATTACATTAATATATTACAGATTGTTGAGTCTTTCTCAGTAGTCGACTCCATTTTCAAAATAACTTTTAAAAGGAAAGATTTTTAAAGAATATTTTTAAATCCCCACTTAAATCAGTAATTTTCAAATTATTATCCACATTTATAATCTCTTCCAGTTTTTTCTGAGTATATACTATCTACGTATTTGTGATATTGTCAATGAAAACAAGAAGAAACAGGCAGGCTTTGGTCAATAATTATCTTTCACCAACCACATCTTCAGAATCACCCACTTGACTGGAAGATATAGAAATAGGAGATCCTGCTATATTTATTATTTGTTGATTTCAAGGAAGCATTTTACTCAGAGCAAAACATAGACCTAATATCTTTCCCCTACTCCCCAAAAGGGTCCCTCATGCATGTGCAAGGTCGCATAAAACTCAAAACCACAGGTGACCCAAAGAGCAATCAGAAAAGTCATAGAGATATAGTTATATCGCAGCATTATTACCCAGAATACTTACACATTTGAAATAGCATAAATGACATTATTAAGAATAAATATGATTAGAAAAGGAGGTAGGGTGGTCATAAAGCAGTTGAGAGTAATAATTGATCAACAGCCCAAGTGATACTTGGATAACCATGAAATAGTAACAAAAACAAAAACAAACAAACAAACAAAACTACTCAGTTAGGAGACTTCCCCAGGATGGGTGGACCCTCTATGGAGATTCATTGAAAGGCATGAACTAGAATCCCATGGGAAGATAAAGCGTGGAAGAACTACTCTTTGTGCTAGTGGCAAGAATTCCTTATCCCTGAGAGCATGGATACAGTAAAGCATCGGTGTATCATTGAGGTACCAAATCTAAAAGTCATGTGACATGTCCCCAAATCTTTTTATCCTTGCTTTTTCTGCCCCCAATATCTACTCTCTCCTTTGGACCCCTCCCCTCAGAGAGAGAGAGAGAGAGAGAGAGAGAGAGAGAGAGAGAGTGTATGTGTGTGTGTATGTGTGTATATATATACACACATACACACACACACATATATATATATATATATATATATATATATATTACTACCCACTATATATTACTATTATGTCTTTGCCACTGGGATGACTGTGATCACTGGGCATGATGTCGGTTTTAAGTCTAACCATATTTGAATGGGCATTTGCTTCTCTCACTAAACCTGGACCAGTGATATGAAGAAAAATCCCTCTCGCTTTTTTTTTTTTTCCTCCTTGGCTTGCAAAGGGGTGTGTATATATCTGCATATTCATGAAAAAAAAGCATCGAATCTCCGAACTGGCTCTTTCTACCCCCATTCTGTTGCTTAACAAAGGGTTGGCAACAAAAGAAATTCTTCTCGGTTTGTAAAACAGTTGCGTAAAACTTGGACTGTAAAGTCACAGTTGACTGCTTTAATGTAGAACAGTTGGGAGGGTGTAGACTCACTGGCAGGTTGAGACAGGACCCAGGAATGGTCCCTCTATTCTGTTCAGGGTCTACTTAGTCACACCACCTGCTCCCCCTATTATTTCAAGAGCAAACCAGTCATGATAGCATTAACAGACGGACACACGGCACCAGACGGTGCAAGGGGAGTTAAGAAAAGATAAATTAAGTGATCAATAAAGATAAGGAACCTGTTTGGCAGTAAATGGTGGTGACAGAGCAGACAAAACCAGGGGGCAAATGGGCATTTGATAATGCTAATGTGTGTGTAGCTTAACTTCAACTTTCCTCATATTCAAAATTCTCAAACAAATGCATTGTTAGCAATGGATTCCTTCCCCAGCTCACAAAAAGGGGCTAGAGTCAGCCATGATTATTATTGTCATTCTGTTTTAGAGGCAGCGGGCACTTCTTGAAATGGAATGGGGCACAGATCATAGGGGTATGTAAACTGCCCATTCACAGTTACAGCTGGGTTTGACATGAGTCCTGTTTGAGTACCTGAAGGGAAAATCTCAAGTGCTGTGGACACAAAGAGATGTGTGTTCAAAAGCTGACTTGGGTTTTGTTGTTGTTCGGTCATTGCAGTTGGGTTCGATTCTCCGTGACTCTGTTTGAGATTTTCTTGGCAAAGACTTGAACATATGCATTTAGCAGAGTGCCCGGTGAACAGGAGGCACTTGGAAAATGTTTGCTGATTAGTGATGGATATCTTTGAAGCTGACTTTCCACTAAGCTATGCTGTCCCTCAATAGAAAGTATGATGTCTGAGAAAAAAACAATGAGTAAGATTTTAAAGTAGTGAATATGGAAATACCAACTGACCAGACCTTGCGTTTTTCATGCTCACTTGCATGTATAGAAAAGATTTTCTTCTCTACCAGCCCGGGTCAGCACAAGCTAAGTGAGCAGCCAGGCGTGAAGTCAGAAATACCCAAGTTCAAATCTGGCTTCAGACACTTACTAGCTGATGTTGGGCAAGTCACTTAATCCTGTTTGCCTCAATTTCTCATCTGTAAAATGAGTTGGAAAAGGAAATGGCAAATCACTCCAGTATCTCTGCCAAGAAAACAAAATGGAGAAATGAAAAGGTAGACAAGTCTGAAACAACTGAACAACTGTTAAATCAAAAAAAAAAAAAAAAAAAAAGAAAAAGAAAAAGAAAAAGAAAGATTATAAATGGCACAGCAAATGTTGACCTGCATTGGTAGAGGGAGTATCCTTACTCTATGAAAATATTTTCTCCTTTTCTACTTCCCTGGTTGAATGTTTCAGTTTTTTGTGAGGCTATTTTAGAGACCTGCCATTTTTAGGGGGGAGTTGTGCATTGGAAAGGCCTATAGGAATAGGTAAAAGCTGTATTTGACTTTTATTTTCTTTGTTATATTGCTATTATTAAAACAGCCACATATTCCTAAGATTGATGCTATTTTTTAGCCATTTCAGTCTTGTCCAACTCCTCATGACCCCATTTGGGATTTTCTTGACAGAGATAGTGAAGTGATTTGTCATTTATTTATACAGCTCATTTTACAGCTGAGGAAACTGAGGCAAGCACAGTTAAGTGACTTGTCCAAGATCACACAGCTAGGAAGTGTCAAAGGCCAGATTTGAAATCAGGAAGGTAAGTCTTTCTGATTCCAGGTCTAATATTGTATCCATTGCATTACCTCACTTCCCATTCCTAAGATACCTTGATATGGGAAAAAAAATTACACTAAAAGGCATCTTCAAGTGAAAAGAGTGAAGAAGCATTGGGTTTGTAGGAAGAAGACTTGGATGGCGTCCCAGCTTCTTCTGTTTAATAGCTGGAGCATCTCAAACAAGTCTCTTTGGTCCCTTGGAAGGCAAAATTTGGAGTTAGGGATGCTGAGTTCAAATCCCAATTTTGTCATCCACTCACCTGTGTAAACTTGGGTTTGTGCCCTCATGTATATAATGAAATGGTTTTTTGAGCTCTAGAATCCTCTGAACTCCTATATGCCTTCAGTATTACATCTGGAAAATGAGAGTAATAATTCTTCCCTGTCCCAGAAGTTTGGGGGAAGAAAGCACTTTGTAAACTCTATAGGATTTACAGAAATACACTTGTCAGCTAGACAACAAACATTTATTAAACACCTACTGTGTGCCAGGCACAGTACTTCTGAAATGTGAACAAACGATTTATGATCAGGAGAGACCCATCTACACCTTCTTAAACAGCGGATTTTAAACTGAATGTTGGAGTTGCAAAAAATCTGGCAACTGTAAAACTTATATCCTGTAGTATCAAATGTTCTGCAGAGATTTAATTTTTTTTGCAAAAATAAATAAGCATATCCATTTCATTAATATACAAATTTGCTTCCATTTTTAATAAATGGTAAAGTTACATGTATACCAAAGAATTGTTTTAAAAATAAATGTCTTTATGGCTTATTGTCAGTAAATATTTGATTTGTATATTTATTTTACATACTTATTTCTCCAGGATCACATAAAATTTTTTTGGGAAAAAAAGTAGACAAGTTCTACTGTTGCAGTAGAACAAGTTTAAGAAAGACTAGATGGTACTGAAAAGGTAGCAGAGACCTGGGTAGGTAGGATAAAAGTTAGGAGGAAAAGAGAAGTATTGAATTTTAAAAGAAAAAAATCTGGAGTGAAATCCAAGGATGTTTGTTTCTGGAGAAGTACTTTCTGTTCATCATTAAAATGATGTATCTCCAGAGCTATAACTAGAGTGGAGTGAATGAACTTTCGGTCATCAGCAGCAGAGAAACAACTGGGCTTAGCCCCTAGTTACCAAGAATAATTAGCTAATCGAGGAAGCCACCAGATGGTGAACTGGCAGCCCTCTCTCCCTCTAGAGGCTGCCCTGTCTTCTCAGCCTGCTCCTGTCTGCTCCCCTGCCTCTCAGTTGAATTTGTCTTTAAACGCTGATATGAGTACACATTTTGTGCCACTGGTCCCAGGTGCAAAGATGGTTAAGGATGATTTGGTGAGCCTATATTTCCCTTCCTTCCCTGCCCCCCCAACTTTTTTTTATCAGTCTTCTACTTCTGATTTATTTATTCCACTTCCTTTTCAGTCATTTTTTTTTCTGTGTTTGAACTGTGATTCAATTAAACCCGATCTGCAAAATCTGAACCTGCAAATCAGATAATTTGGGAGAGATGATATTATTTAAATTAGGCCAGAATTTTTTGCTTTGTAAAAGAATTCATCAATCCCTCACTTCTGAGAATCCTACATAGAATGATTTCGATTAACCATTTGACAGAAAGGTGGATGGAGAACAGGCTCAGGGGTGGGAAACAAATACAGTTACACTTAAAGCTGAAGCGTTAGGAACCAAGCAGATACTAATCAAAAATAAAGTGTTGCAGAACTGCCAGTATGTGTGGATGGAAAAAATTCACAAAACTTGACTTACACAGAGGTTTTCAAGAAGATATCTGTTGTGTATCTGTTGTATAAAGATGTCTGTGTCCATCAGCAGCTAAAGAGGCCCCAGGCTGAAATGTTGTTCTAACTTCAAGGACCTCTCCAGGGGATGAAAGGGTTAAGTTATATACTAGAAATAATCCTGATTTTTCAATCCTGTTGCACAGTTGTCACAGCAAGTCAGAAGCAAGAGTCTAAATGTCTTCTGTGTTGAACAAGGGACCATCTAGCAATGTCCTAAAGGTTGATTGTGCAAGGCAAGACTTTCCACCAAACCAAAGATGCTCTGAGAATAATATCGTACGTTCTTTGATGAATGATATGTATCTGTGGATTGATCATTCACGAAGCCTGCTGTAGCTGTGTTTGTTTTTATGAAATGGCTTATCACTCTAGCCCTGAGAAAGCCATGGTACATTAAAGCTGGTACATCAGCTTAACAGGCATGTAACATTGTAAAACATCGCCAACAAACTACTGGAAACAGAATGACGAGTCGTGGAATGCCCTGGAGGAGCGCCATATTATGATTCATTTGTCAATTCTGTCTTCCACTTAATCAAGATTAATTTTTTAGTTTTTCCTGGGATATTTTCTTTATTTCTTTTGTGAACAGTTGGTAACTTTCATTACTCTTCTGATCAAAAAATATTGATTGCTTGTCTATCTTGGACAAGGATGTCTTCTAGGGAGATATTGAGGTGTAAGACAAGGAATATAGATGGGGTCCTTGCTCTGAAGGAACTTGTCATCTGTCTATAGGGAACACGCACATGTGCTCACATACTCAGACATGCACACACACACACACACACACACACACACACACACACACACACTGATCCTTTAGTTCATCTCATTTATTTTATAATTGAGGTTAAATGACTTGTCTCTGTTCACATTGGTAGTCAATCTTGAATTAAATTGAATTAAAATCTAGGTTCTGTGACTGTAATCCAGAACTCCCCTCAATTTACAGATGAGGAAACTGAAATGGAAAGGGGAAAGATTTGCCCAAGATCACACAGGTAATTAATAACAGAACTTGATGTAAAAGTTTCTAGTACTATTCTCTCTGAATGAGTAAAATAAGAAATTGGAGGAGATATAGGATAGTCAGACAAGTTTGGACCTTCCAGGATAAGATTTTTAGTTCAGTAGAATGGAGAGGTAATGAATAGAAGACTTAAAGAAGGAGAAAGTTTAACTTATTTTTCAAGACATTAGGTCACTGAGTGCTTCTTTTGGAAGGTGGGAATTTTATTTTATTTTATTTTTATTTTATTATTATTATTTTTTTTTTTGAGGCTGGGGTTAAGTGACTTGCCCAGGGTCACACAGCTAGGAACTGTTAAGTGTCTGAGAGCAGATTTGAACTCGGGTCCTCCTGAATTCAAGGCTGGTGCTTTATCCACTGCGCCACCTAGCTGCCCCTGGAAGGTAGGAATTTTAAAGGAAATATTACAATCTTCCTACCCCTATTTCACTTTTCAATTGAGGGAATCACCATCCTAAGTGTGAGCATTCGAAACCTTACAGATAGGCAATTTTTTTTTTTTTTTTTTTTTATTTTATTATATATATATATTTATATTTTATAATATTATCCCTTGTATTCATTTTTCCAATTTACCCCCCCTCCCTCTATTCCCTCCCCCCGACGACAGGCAATACCATACATTTTACATGTGTTACAATATAGTCTAGGTACAATACATGTGTGCGAATATCACTTTCTTGTTGCACAATAAACATTAGAATCCGAAGGTACATGCAACCTGGGCAGACAGATATTAGTGCTAACAATTTACATTCCCCTCCCAGTGTTTCTTCTCTGGGTGCAGCTACCTCTGTCCATCATTGATCAACTGGAAGTGAGTTGGATCTTCTTTATGTTGAAGATTTCCACTTCCATCAGAATACATCCTCATACAGCATTGTTGTTGAAGTGTACAGTGATCTTCTGGTTCTGCTCATTTCACTCAGCATCAGTTGATTTAAGTCTCTCCAGGCCTCTCTGTATTCCTCCTGCTGGTCATTTCTTACCGAGCAATAATATTCCATAACCTTCATGTACCACAATTTACCCAACCATTCTCCAACTGATGGACATCCATTCATCCTCCAGTTTCTAGCTACAACAAAAAGAGCTGCCACAAACATTTTGGCACATATATGTCTCTTTCCGCTCTTTAGTATTTCTTTGGGATATAATCCCAGTAGTAGCGCTGCTGGGTCAAAGGGTATGCACAGTTTGATAACTTTTTGGGCATAATTCCAGATTGCTCTCCAGAATGGCTGGATTCTTTCACAACTCCACCAGCAATGTATTAGTGTCCCAGTTTCCCCACATCCCCTCCAACATTTGTCATTATTTGTTCCTGTCATCTTAGCCAATCTGACAGGTGTGTAGTGGTATCTCAGAGTGGTCTTAATTTGCATTTCTCTGATCAGTAGTGATTTGGAACACTCTTTCATGTGAGTGGATATAGTTTCAATTTCTTCCTCTGAGAATTGTCTGTTCATATCCTTTGACCATTTATCAATTGGAGAATGGTTCGGTTTCTTATAAATTTGGGTCAGTTCTCTATATATTTTGGAAATGAGACCTTTGTCAGAACCTTTGTTTTTAAAAATATTTTCCCAATTTGTTATTTCCCTTCTAATCTTGTTTGCATTAGTATTATTTGTACAGAAACTTTTTAGTTTGATGTAATCAAAATCTTCTATTTTGTGATCAATAATGATCTCTAGTTCTCCTCTGGTCATGAATTCCTTCCTCCTCCACAAGTCTGAGAGGTAGATTATCCTCTGTTCCTCTAATCTATTTATTATCTCCCTCTTTATGCCTAAATCATGGACCCATTTTGATCTTATCTTGGTATATGGTGTTAAGTGTGGATCCATATCTAATTTCTGCCATACTAATTTCCAGTTTTCCCAACAGTTTTTTCCGAATAATGAATTTTTATCCCTAATGTTGGAATCTTTGGGTTTGTCAAAGATTAGATTGCTATAGATGTACCCTTTTTTGTCCTTTGTATCTAATCTGTTCCACTGATCTACCGGTCTATTTTGTAGCCAATACCAAATGGTTTTGGTGACTGCTGCTATATAATATAGCTTTAGATCAGGTACACTTAGACCACCTTCCTCTGAGTTTTTTTTCATTAGTTCCCTTGCAATTCTTGACCTTTTATTCTTCCATATGAATTTTGTTGTTATTTTTTCTAGGTCCTTAAAATAGTTTCTTGGGAGTCTGATTGGTATAGCACTAAATAAATAGATTAGTTTGGGGAGTATTGTCATCTTTATTATATTCGCTCGGCCTCAGATAGGCAATTTTAAAAGAGGAGGAGAAGAAAGAAAATGGGAATGATTTGGGGAGATTTTCTGAGTCCAACTTTAATTGAGTTTGATTCAAAAAACACAAATTAATCATGGATATTATTCTAGGTGCTAGGAAAGAAAAAAGCCAGATACCCTTAGCACTCAAGAAGCTTATATTGTCCTGGGAAAATAAAATACATTCATAAATTGCCCTTTGTAGCTATACTAAAATACTATTTAAATTATCATCATTTCAAAATTATAGCTTAGCCCCCACCAAACTATGTCAGAACATACCAAATGATGCATGAATTCAAAATGAAAAAGACATTTAATTAAAAAGAACAAATGAATGATAATTCATTGAGATAGTCCACATTTACTGCACTTATCTTTCCCAGTTAAGAGTCTCTTAGTGTCTCAGTACAGTAGGAAAGGAAGATAGTCAACTAAGGCTTATGGCACCAATGTGAAAACTTACAGACTGAAGTTACTCCGGCTAATTGAGTTCACCCTTAATTGAGACTCAAGATGCCAAACTTTATTTTCAGGTTTGTGATCGGGGTGGATTTTAAAAATCTCTTTTTTCTACATACAAATGATTTAGGGATGAGCATTGCTAAAAAGCATCACCAATAGGTAGATGAGAGCCTAGCTGAAGCAGAAATGTTTCCTGGGAAAGGGACAAGAAGTAACATGTTGACCTAATCATGGCCGCCGTGTTGACAGCACATAGACCCCTGTGACAGCAGCCTTGGACACGTCCCCAAGATCCCCACGGATGTGATCCCACATGACATTGTTTTTACTTCTTCAGGGGAGCAGCCGTGTAGACAGTGGACCTTTACAGGTACTATTTAACCCCTACTTTTTCTATCAGTAGCTACTAATTTTTCAGCTTTTAAATCCCCAGATAAAGCAGATTTTGCCATGAAATCTCTTATGCAATGTAAGAAAATTATTTTGCTAATAGAAATAACAATATAGAGGATACATTGCCATCTGCTTTGCTGCTGCACCCAAAGAACTGGACCTAGCCATTTGAACCCTCTTATATGTATTGTCTCCCCTCATTTGCACCCCCATGACAATATGAACTCCTTGAGAGCAGAGACTGTCTTTTTTTTTTATTAGCACAGTGCTTGGCACATAGTAAATGCTTAATAAATGCTTTTTTAAAAAAATATATTCATTTATTGGCCAGCAAAAAAAAAAAAAAAGTTGGATATCTTCCGGTGTGTCCCTGAATCTAACACTCTTGGGAAAGAAGCCACTTTTATCCTTGCTCTTCTTATTTAGAGCTTGGCTTGCCTGGTCAAACCAGATTTTCCACGCTTTCCACGCCTGGCCTGGTGCAACCCATTAGCATGGCTATGCTCACTCTGGGTGCTTTGCAACCTCAGCCCTGCTGATGAATAAACATGGTGCAGTCTGCCTGCATTTCTGCGGACCCAGTGGGGATGGGTGTCGGGCTTCAAAAGTTTTCTGCACAGGCCCCAGCAGTTTCCATCCATGGCGTTAGAAGTCCCACATTGTTGGGGCCGAGGGAGACAAATGCTGCACGCCTTCCATCATCAGGCTGGCTGAGCGCTGGCGGGCTCCAGCTGCGCAAACAGCACAGGAAATGGATTTTTTTTAATGTTATTTTTCTTCTGTTAAAATTATGCAAACCCAGCAAATACAACAATTGCTTCGTTAAGTCACTGGAATGTCCAACTATTCATTTTGCTTGTAAGGAGCCCGCCGGTTGCTGTTTGATGCTGAGGATTGTTAATCCCAAATGTGGAGAACTAATAAAATAATCATAAAAAAAAAAGGCTCCAGAAGTGTTTATAAATTTCAATTATCTCCCGCTTTCTCTCCCAGGATTGGACTAGGCAGGATTGTGTGGCCTTCAAGTAGCACTTGAGCGGGGGGCTGCATTTTCTTCTCGCCGTCCCCCCGAGTCGCCAAGGTTTCCTTCTTTGTGGCTGAATCTCCTTAGTGGGACTAATGTACAGAGGTGCTGAGGGCTGGCTGGCTCAGACAATGCGGACCTACTTCACAAAAGGGAGAGAGCCAAAGGAAGTAAAATTGAATCTCTAGCACCCAGCTCCTGAGCAAACAGACAAAACTAATGGATCTGCCATTGCTCCTCCCATCCAATTACTGTGATCCAGTGGAGAGAATATGGCAACATTGGTTCACACAAATTCTAATGCACCTAATCCCTTCCATACATATAAACCTCACATTCACCAACATTACTTCATTACCGAGCCACCCAGGCAGGCTATGTGTTGGAATGGTCCCTCCAGCTGCAGAACCCTTGCCTTCTTCAAGTTTTAATCAGCTAATGAGGGGTATGCAAATGAAAAGCTTATGGGATTACGGCTTGTCTGACAGCAGTCCACCCCACAGTGATACAGTAGGAATACAGGTGTTGGTAAACTGGTTATTAGGCACCGGCTAATTTAGGCCCATTCATGCTGTGCTTGTACTTTTAGCCCAGACCTTTGTCCTTATATTTGTGGCTCAGTGGGAGCTTGTTGAGGCCTGCGGTGGGTCTGAAGTGAACTTTGGGTGGAAAAATATGAAGTTAGGAAATCCAGAGCTTTTTCCTATTTCGGCCCGGAGGATAACAGAAGAGGTGAAAAAGAAAAAGCATTTGAAAAAGTAGAAAGCAAAGAGAAGATCTAAAAAGGCCACGGAACTAAAGATGTGGAATACTTTATATATCAGATTTATTTTGCATGTGTTCGTTTTCCGAAACTTTTCTTTTTGAAAATCCTTTACTATTTTTTATAAAGTTTTTTTATTTTCAAAATATGTGCATGGATAATTTTTCAACCCTGAACCTTACAAATTGCCCCTTCCTTTCCCCCCACTCCTTCCCCTAGATGGCAAGTTATCCAAAATATGTTAAACATGTTAAAACTAATAAATGTATACGTATTTATACAATAATCTTGCTGCACAAGAAAAATCAGATCAAAAAGGGAGAAAAAATGCTTTATTATAAAAGATTGCCTTCCAGGAAGGGATGGGAGATGGAGATGGAGAATGGTAATAAAAGCAAAAAATAGTAACCAAAATTTTATTATTTAAAAGCTGTATAAAAACAACAGAGAGAAGGCATTTGGTTCATTCTTTTTTCACCTTTATGCACTGATTAATAAAGCATTTTCACGCTTGCAGAGAAAAACTCTGGAGAAAGACACTTTGAAGTCTATGAAAATTAGCACAACTAGAATTAAAATTTTTTCCTTTGATTTCTTTTAGGTCCACTGTACCAACAGGTAGTTAACAAGTAACTGATAGAAAGTTGGATTTGGTGATAAAAAAAAAAAACAAAACAAGTAGGAATTCTATTACAAACAATAATAGTTGTGTGATTTGGAGCCAAATCACTCAATTTCTTCATCTGTAGAATGGAGATAAGAGTAGTACCAACTTCACAGATTATTGTGAGGACCAAATGAGATGACATATGTAAGGTATTTATTAAACCTATATATATATATATATATATATGTGTGTGTGTGTGTGTGTGTGTGTGTGTGTGTGTATGTGTCTATACATGTATATTAATATTTTTATATTCTGTCTTCTATGAATTTTTGCTAAATGTGAAAATTTCTCTATCATTCAATTAGCCTAATATTGTTGCTTTGCTATTTGTATTTTCTCCAAATTTTGCTTGCTTTTCAAAGACCTTCAATCTAGCCATCTGCCTAATAGAAGGTCTGAAAAGGACCTAGTTTTATGTACAGCCCAAAAACCTTCTAATGACAAGCTCCTCTTTCAGACGAATGAGATGCCTTTTTAAATTCCTCTGGGCATAGTCTTAAAGTTCAATTCAATATGATATCTAACCCTGAGCATTTCATAGGAAGCCTGCTACCTTGTTTGTTCACAGAATCTACCCAGCTTCCATACAGAAGTGAATACCAGGTTTCAGAGCTTCTAAAAAAATTTGTAGAGAAAAACTCTGGAGAAGAAAAATACTTTGAAGTCTGAAGTCTGTGCAAATGTAATTGCCTAATCAAGCAAAACAAATTCCCTTATTGGTTGTATTATATGTGTGTATATATATATATATATATATATACACACACACACATATATATATATATACATATCATATACACATATAATATGCATTATATAGAGATCATATACACACATACACATATGTCTCACTCTACACTCTAAGTCCCCCACCCCTTTTATTAATGGTCAAAGGATTGGTCATAGTTCTTACAACTTTCAGAATTGTTTATCTTAAAGCACAATTGCTATCAAATTGTTCTCCTGGTTCTGTCCATTTCATTCTTCAAAAGCTCATAAAATTATTCAAAATTGTCATTTTTATAACATTTATCCCACAGCTAACATTTTTCTGGTTTGGTTTGTTTTCCTCTACATCATTTTATATATCTCTTTTTATGTCTCTTTGAAATCAGCTATTTCCTCAGTTCTTATACCATAATGTGGTCCTTTTTTCCTAGAATTATAGAGATTCTGGATTTCTTCCCTTGCAAATTGCCTGGTTATCTTTAAACCATTTATCTATTGGGGAATGGCTCATAGTCTTATAAATTTAAAGTGTCTTTTATATCTTGAAAATGGGAAACTTATTGCAAAAAGTTTTCCCCAGTTATTTCCCTTTTAATCATAGCTCCAGTGGATTTGTACAAAAGCTTTTTTAACAAAGGATTACCAAACATAAAGTAGATAGCCATGTAATCAGCTATCTACTTTATCTTTGGTAATCCTTTGTTTCAACATGAACTTTTCTTTGAGCCATGGATCTGATAGACAATTTCCCCCCAAGTTTCTCTAATTTGTTTATACTATGACCTTTATATCTAGAGTCTTGTGAGCTTGGAGCTTATCTAAGGCATGAAGTATTGATATAAATTTAATTTCTTTCACACTGTTGTCCACTTTACCAATTTTTGTCACATAGCAAGCCCTTATACTAATCTCTGAGGTCTTTGTGTTTATCATATCCTAGGCATTCAGAACATTTATTTTATTATGTTATGTATTTCCAAATCAGATGAATGTATGCATTTGTACATAAATACATACACATGTGCTGTATATTATAATCTATTTTTTAGCCAGTATCAAGTTGCTATTTTTTTAAATATAATTTGAGAATGGGCATTTCCAGGTCTACATTATGCCACCTTTTTTCACTGTCTCCCTTGAAATTCTTGACCACTTTTTGCCTTCAAAAGAATTTCATTATCATTTCCCCCCTAGTTTTATGAAGTAATCTTTGAAAATTTGGTTGATATGATATTGAAAATGCCAATTAACTTAGGTAATATTGGCATTTTTATTATATTGGCTTGTTCTACCTATAAGTAATTAATAATAATTACTCATTTATTTAGGTCTGTATTTCTGTAAATAATTACTTAGATTTGCATTTATATAGTTTTGTGTGTGTTGTTAATAGGCATTCTCCCAAATATTTTGAAATTATTTTAAAGGGAATTTCTTTATCTCTTCTTGCTAAGCTTTATTTAGTATACAGAAATGCTAATGTGGATTTCTGTGAATTTATTTTGTATACTGCAAATTTGGTAAAGTTATTGTTTTAGTTGATATTTAGGTGATTTTTTTAGGGTTTTTTTACTCCATCTTATCATTTGCAAAAAGTGGTAATTTTTTTTTTTACTGATGCTTATTCCCTCATTTTTTTCTTATTATATAGCCAAAATTGCTATTGCTATGTTCAGTAGATGTAGGGACTATGAACACTTGTTTCATTCCTGATTTTAATGGAAACTATTTTAGTTTATCTTTGTTAAATAAACTGGAAGCTCTTGGTTTTAGTTATATATGCTATTAATAATTTAAAGGAAAAATACATTTATTTCTATGTTTTCTAGTGTTCTTAACAGAAATAGGTATTATATTTTTGTCAAAAGCTTTTTTTCTGCATTTATTGATATCAGTATGATTTTTGTTGATTTTGTTATGGTTATCATTAAATTATATTTTTAGTAATATAAACCAATTCTGAATTTCTGGCAAAAATCAACTTAGTCATGATGCATTATTTTTGTAATATGTTTTGTTCCCTTTGCTAATATTTTACTTAAATTTTTTGTATTGCTCTTTTTCTGCCTTGACTCCCCCTGATTTATGTATCAAGATTGTCACTGAAAGAATTTGGTAAGATCCCTTCTTAAGTTTTTTCAAACAATGTAGATAAATCTGGAAATAATTTTTCTTCAGATATTTGATATAGAATATTTGTGAATCTATTAGTGTGTTCCTCCCTCCCCATAATCCCTTTGAAGTTTATTTATAGTGTGTTCAGTTTCTTCCTCAGAATTTAGGTTGCTTAAATTCTCTATTTCTTGTTCTGCTCATTGATCTGGATTTTAAAAATTTTTATAAATATTCATTTATTTTCTCTAAATTATAAGTTTTATAGTTGCACAAAATAGCTATGATTATCCTTTGTTTCTTCATTTGTTTTGAATTCATTTTTCTCATTTTTGATACTGGTAATTTGGTTTTATTCTTTCTTCTTAAGTTTTTTAGTTCCAATTATTTTAAATTCTCTTCTTGTTCCCCCCCCCCCCCCCCCCGAGGCTGGGGTTAAATGACTTGCCCAGGGTCACACAGCTAGGAAGTGTTAAGTGTCTGAGATCAGATTTGAACTCGGGTCCTCCTGAATTCAGGGCTGGTGCTCTATCCACTGAGCCACCTAGCTTCCCCTTAAATTCTCTTAAAAGCTATTCTATATTTATTATATTTTTGTTATATTGTCAGTAAAAGATGTGCATAATATTTTTGCTTTCCTACATGTGTTTGATAGATTTTTAAGTCCTAAAATGTGAATCAATTTTTGGAAAGATGTCATATATAGTTAGGAATAGGTGTACTCTTTTTTTAAATTAATATTCACTAATCACTAGGTCTATAAAACCTAATTTTAAAAAATTCTATTCAGAGCATTTACTTCTTTATTTTTGGTTAGATTTATCTGGGCTAAATTTAAGCCTCTCATTACTATAGTTATCCTATTTTTCCTTATAATTAATTTAGTATTTCTTTTAAGTATTTAGAAGCTATGGCATTCAGTGAATATATTTTAGGTATTGAAGTCAATTCATTGTCCATTTAAACTTTTAGCAAAATATAGTTTCCTATCATAAAACTTTTAAGTAAGTCTGTTTTTGCCTTGTCTTAAATCATAATTTCTGACCCTGCTTTTAAATGATAGATTTTTCTCCCATTTTAAAATTTTAAACTCCAAATGAGTCTTTATTCTTCAAGTATGTTTCTTCTAAACAACAATAAGTTAATCAACCAGTATTTATCAAGCAGCTACTATGTGCTAGGTATTCTTCTTAGTACTTGATTTTGCTCCCTAATAAAGACTATTATTCTCTTCCATTTTATAGGTGAGTTTATTCTGTTCACATGCAGTTATAATAGTTAATTGTTTATTTCCATCCATCCTGTTCTCACATTTTTTTCTTTTCTTTTTTTTTATTTTTTTAAAATTTTTTATTTTATTTTATAATTATAACATTTTTTGACAGTACATATGCATGGGTAATTTTTTACAACATTATCCCTTGCACTTACTTCTATTCAGATTTTTTCCCTTCCTCCCCCAACCCCCTCCCCCAGATGGCAAGCAGTCTTATATATGTTAAATATATTACAGTATAATTTAGATACAATATATGCGTGTAGAACCGAATTTTTTGTTGCACAGGAAGAATTGGATTCAGAAGGTAAAAATAACAGTTTACACTCATTTCCCAGTGTTCCTTTTCTGGATGTAGCTGGTTCTGTCCATCATTAATCAATTGGAATTGGATTAGCTCTTCTCTATGTTGAAGATATCCACTTCCATCAGCATACATCCTCATACAGTATCATTGTTGAAGTGTATAATGATCTTCTGGTTCTGCTCGTTTCACTCAGTATCAGTTGATGTAAGTCTCTCCAAGCCTCTCGTATTCCTCCTGTTGGTCATTTCTTATAGAACAATAATATTCCATAACATTCATATACCATAGTTTACCCAACCATTCTCCAATTGATGGACATCCATTCATCTTCCAGCTTCTAGCCACTATGAAAAGGGCTGCCACAAACATTTTGGCACATACAGGTCCCTTTCCCTTCTTTAGTAGTTCCTTGGGGTATAAGCCCAGTAGTAGTATGGCTGGGTCAAAGGGTATGCACATTTTGATAACTTTTTGGGCATAATTCCAGATTGCTCACATTTTTTTCTTATCTATATTCATCTTTTTCTTTTTAATAAGTTGTTATCCTTTTAATTTTTTTCTTTTAACCTTCTCTTCATTATACTTTCCCTGAATCTGTACTTCCTCTTATATTCTCTTTACCCCTTATCCTATTCATATCTGTATTTCTTTTGGTCTGAATGTATTCCCATATGAAATTCTTTGTGTGTTCTGCCCTCTTTCAACCAGTTTAGATAAAAATAAAGTTCAAATAATGTCTAATTTTCCCCATTCCTTCCATAGTCATATATAGTTCCACTTGTGCAATTTGAATGTTTTACTAGATTCCCCCATATTTCCTTCCATTTCCCCCTCTTATAGCCTGCTTAAATATAGTTTGGATTAGATAGCTTCTGAGGTCTCTCCCAGTGCCAAGATTCTGTGAAAAATATATGATCACCACTCTCGTTGGTCATGATAGAATACTTGTAGCTCTCATATACACTTCCTATGAATTATTTTATATATCAACTGAACATGTGACATTTCCCTAATCAGAGCTACAAGGATAAGAAACCCTGTTTCACTTAATCTTTGTATAAAAGAACATAAAATAAGAACAATAATTGTGCTGAAATCCTCAACAACTTATCAAGTTAGACAAGATATGTAAATATCTTTGCAATCATAAAGTGCTATCTAAATGTTTGCTGTTACTATTGAAACCCCAAAACTTGGAAATAAACCTTCTCAGGTTAACTAGGAGAAAATGTAAACTATTGAGAAGACAACCTACTGGTACAGAAAATAATTTTATCTTTTTTAGCCCAGTACTTCCTCATGAGTAGATTCTAATCCCTCTGAGGATAATTTAGATTGCTTAATTGCAGTGACTATAAGCTGCCACACTTTTTTCACTGTCTCCACTTTCCAACTAGTTTTAGCCAGTTATCTTACAAGTGTGTGGTCTTGGTTACAGAAAGTGGGTCAAGTGAGGTACATGGCAGATGATGTTTGGGGATTAAGACTTTTGTTCATATTGCTTTAACTCTATACAGTTAACTGAAAGCGTAATGTTAGGATTAGAAAATACATCTTTATCTCATCTTTGCCAATATAGAAAGCTGCATATGCTTCAGGATTTGGTAGACTTACAGAACTAATTTCTTTTCTTTTTTTATTCTTTGTCAAAAGAGGGGGGCAAAAGAAAGAGATCTATTGAGAAAAGAAAGTGATGTAAAAACTAGATAGCAAAGCTATATATTAACTTTTTGCAAATGAAATCCTATCTTTAAAAAATCTTTCTATTTAAAGGACTAGTAGTATAGATAATTATAATGTTTTTTAATAGCTCCCATGTTTCTCTCTAAAAGTCTAAATTTTAACAGGCATCACATAAGACCCATTTGAAATCTGTTGAATTACCTTCTTTCTTTGGTTGATAATATCTTACTCTATTTTTCCAGTAGAGTATTTCCAATACTCTAATATTTTCATTATTCTTCCATGAATGCAGGCAGTAAGAAAGGATAGTTCAGTTTAATTGATGAAGCCCATTAAGAGCACAGGATATGTCTTTGAGTTTTGTATTCTGATTTCATGCACATCTTTAGAATTAGCAAAAGCTAAATGCAGAGTAAAAAGTGAATCTTTAGACTAGATGGTATAGTTGATGAAAAAGTTGAGAATGACTTTCTACTGGGTGTGTCAGCCAAATATCACAGCTTACTTTTTCTACATTTTAAGAATATAGTGTCTAGGTTCATGACTTAATAGTTGTAAAAGTATAACTTTGGGTAATATAGATAGAGTTGGGGCTTAGGTACTTTGCATCAATTTTTGTGGGTTTCCCAGGAGTAGGGAGAGGACCAGATAACAGATCTTTTTTAGTGGATTTCCCTCCAATGAAGATATCACTAGAGAATTAGATTTCCCTGGCAGAATGAAGACAAGTCTGAAATAATGATAGACAAATTGTCAGCATTTCTCTAGATTCTAGAAGACTTTTAAACCATATTTTCCTTTCCCCATCTTTGTCTTTAGTTCCTACAAAAGAATGATACCAAATTATAAACATAGGCATCTCCCATTATAGTTTCCACAAAAAGGGTCTTTTATTCTTTCTAGAAAATAAACTTTTATCTTAATGAGGGTTTTTTTCTCTTTATACTGGGAATAGAGTTGTTGACTTAATTTCTAAAATTCTTAACCACCACAGTCTTTTTATTTCCTAAATTCTTCTACTGTGGAAAAAAATCCTGATTCTAAACAACTCTAATGACTAAGTCCTTTAGCAAATGTTCTAAGTCCCTAATTTTGAACAACACCTTGTCCTGGGAATTCGGCTATTAACCTTTCACCCTTTACCCTGCCATGTGGGAGTGATCCTCTTAAAACTCTCCCCATACAAGACCCACAATATATGACATTCAAGTCTGTTTAACCTGGGGATTTGGGAAGGTGGCTTTTTACATCCCATTGTCCATTGCTCTAATTTGTTTTCCATAGTTTCTGCTAATTATTTAGGGTCTTTAAAACCCATATTTTAAAATCTTAGCAAACTTTTTCATTATGATTTAATGGAGAGAAACAAAATCATACCAATAGTATACACAATAATTTGATCTTAGTCTTTTATTCAGATGAATTCTATTAAGAAGGGAAATGTTCTGGACTAGTTAACACGAGCATGGAAAATATGTACATTGTAGAGAAAGATAGCTTTCAGTCTTTTGCCTTTTATCTTCTCCCACAAATATTCATATCAAGTTAAAATGCAACTTTACAAAAGTTCAAACAAGATTCTTTTTTATATGCTTATTTAATTAAGTCATGGAACTAGGAATGGATGGGTGTTCTTGAGTGAAGCAGGAACAATCCATCTCTTAAGATTTCAGGATCAATTCAGCCCAGTTCCCATAATAATCTCATGAAGAATGATAGGCAACAACTTCTAAGTTTCACTTGGGACAGTGACCATCAACAAGAATGAATGCTTTTTTAAAAATATTTTTCCTTTAAATTTTTAAAGATTGTTTTATATCACTTCCTGAAAAATCCTTCTTTCAAGATCCAACTCACTTCCAGTTGATCAATGATGGACAGAAACAACTACACCCAGAGAAGGAACACTGGGAAGTGAATGTAAATTGTTAGCACTACTGTCTATCTACCCAGGTTACTTATACCTTCGGAATCTAATACTTAATGTGCAACAAGAAAATGGTATTTACACACATATATTGTATCTAGGTTATACTGTAACATATGTAAAATGTATGGGATTGCCTGTCATCAGGGGGAGAGAGTAGAGGGAGGGGGGATAATTTGGAAAAATGATTACAAGGGATAATGTTATAAAAAATTACTCATGCATATATACTGTCAAAAAATTTTATAATAAAGTGACTTTGTTTTCAATTAAAAAAAAAAAAGAAAAATCCTTCTTTATTCACCAGGATATCAAAATGAGGAGAAAAAACAGTTCTGAAAAAACAATTCACACATCAACATTCTGACTATCTGTGCAATGTTCCATACCCACAGTCTCTGCAAAGAAGGGGGAAAGATGTATTTTTTTCATACACACTTCCAACTTGAGAGATAACATAACAAATGAAATCTATATCTGCAAAATGCTATAAAATTTTAAATCACTTCATAAAGTTAACTATTATGTATTATAATTACATGCATCCAATTTCCATTTCTTTGGTTTTGATTCCATTTACCATTATAATAGTTGTACGTGTTGTTTTTGCTTCTTCGACTTCATCTATTCATAGCAATTTCCCTATGCTTCTCTGAATTCTTTAAATTTATGGATTCTTATAGGGCAGCTGCATTCCAATATGTAAGTGCGCCACAGTTTGTTTAGCCATTCCCCAGTGGATGGACATCTAGCCAGTCAATCAAGCAATAAACATTTAGTAAGCTCCTACTCTGCACTGGGCATGATGCTAAATGCTGGGGATACAGGTATTTAAAAAGATTATCAATGCCCTTTAGGAACTTACAATCTAATGGGGAAAGACTGTATACTGAAAAGGGAGAGAGGAGGGAAAATTGAAAAAGAAAGTGCCTGATATAAGGGTATGGTGGAGAAGGTGATGAAAAAAGTCCCAGAGAAATGCACACAGCAAAGTGAGAAATCTTCATGTGAAATGTGTGAGCTGAGCTCTCTCCTCAAATGGAGATTTTATGGCTGGAGAAGCAGATGATCGCAATGAGTTAGGGTACCAAGGTAGATGAGGTCTTATAGGATGATGAGTTTATCCTGATAATGAGCTTTTGGAGCATGATGGAGAAGTCCCAAAGTGGTTCTTCACAACCAGGGAAGAAATGAAGAGGTATCTGAGAGGAGTCCTTGGTAAATGGAGATTTGGAATTTGTAGCTTCAATTGCCAGTCAGAAAGGAACTCTTATGTAATGGCATGGTGAGGTTCAGTGTTTCCTTCCAGAGTACAAGCCTTATCCACTGAAACAGATGGGCAAGGTCTTCACGTTGCGTGAGGAAGTTATTCCTTTATCAAAATGTCATAGCTGGAAGGTACCTTAAAGAGCATATAATCCAACCTTTTCACTGCATGGCTTAGTGAATAGAAGATTGGACTTGGAGTAATAACATGTGTTCACATCCACTTGTGACCATGGGGAAGTCATTTTATCTTTTTGTGCCTCTGTGTCCTCCTTTATAAAGTAGAGATAATAAATACTTGTAGTGCCTACCTTGAATTAAATGAAATAATGTATATAAAGTGCTATGCAAAATTTAAAGTGTCATTTAAATGAGAAGCAATGTCATTAGAAGAGTCAGGGAGACCTCAGTTCAAATCTTGCCATTGATCCATACTGGCCATGTGAACCAACTTCTTTATCTCTCAGTGCCCCAAGACAGCCTCTTAGTGTGTAAACTGTAAAACAGTTGCTAGTTTACATCAGGGAAAGCACAGGTAGCGCTGCAGTTTTAAGTTTATACACGAGGACATTAAGATCTAGAAAAGTAACTTGTCTGAGGTAATGCAGTCAATTAGTGTGAGAACCAAGCCTAGAAACCAGGTCAATGAAGGTGAAAGAGCATCATGATATCATTCCACTAAGTCACTTTTCTGTGCCTGAACAAGCAACATATTTAGATTGGGATTTCCATTGCCCTGAGAGAAAGAGAAGCTTTTAATCCTCAGCACAGCAGAAAGGCTTCTCTGGGGGTTCGGGAATTCAGCCTTTGTGTGGAGGTAAAATCATTGAATGCGATGAAAAATGCAGTTTTCTATGAATATTTTGGTTTCCAAGAATGAGATTAGCAGCAACGGATCCTGTTTAACAGCCACCAGCTGGATATAGGTCTTGACATGGGAAGCTTTCGTTAAAAAAAAAAAAATCCTTTTGAGAGACAGCCTCTGACTCATGAAAAATCTATGTATCCTTAATTCCAAGGACTCTCTGTTTCATTCATTTGTGCTTTGTACGTCTTTGCTGTTAGTTTGTTCAGATTGGTATTTGTTTGGAAAAATTAATGTCATCAATAATAATAATACATATATATAAATAGCTTTGCCTGTTATAAACACTTTTGCATATATTCTCATTTAATCCTCACAGTATTCCTAGGAGGTAAGCCAGTATATTCTGTTTTCCGATAGAAACCACACATGTTAGTGAATTTCTTTTGTTTCCTTCCAGACCAAAAACCAACTCAAGGGTATATAAAATCAAGATATTTTGGAAAGGTAAACATAAGGACAATTTTTTTGCAGGAACTATTATCTCGCCATCTGTCATTCACATAGAGTAACTACATATAGTATATATAGAGTCATAGATATTCTGAAAAGATATAAAGGGGAAAAAGGAAGAAATGCAGAAGAAAGGAGAAGAAATATTTCTCAAAAGCCTGTAGAAATTAGGCTATTTTCTCTAGTTTTCCAAAGGCATTTCTCTTGTAACATGAACTTGTGAGTAATTGTCGATCAGTTTTTCAATCAACCAACAAGTAAAAGCCTATGATCACTGCTTTAGGTGTTGGTCATACAAAGACCATAAAAGAAATAATCCCTGCTCATCCTCAAAGAAGGTGCTAATGGAGGAAACAATGTGTGTGTGTGTGTGTGTGTGTGTGTGTGTGTGTGTGTGTGTGTGTGTGTGCATGTGTATACATATATATATGAAACAGCTGGACAACATTTACATGTATGTGTATATCTGTGTACACATCTGTATATATCATTTGCATGTATATGTATACATATGTTTATATACACATGTAAATATTGTTTTAAAATTTCAATCATGTCTGACTCTGTGACCTCATTTGGTTTTTCTTGGCAAAGATACTGGAGTGGTTTTCCATTTCCTCCTCCAATTCATTTTATAGATGAGGAAACTGAAGTCATTACTAAATGACTTGCTCAGGATCACAAGCCGAGGCTGCATTTGAACCCATCTCTTCCTGACTCTCTGCCCAGCACTCTATCCACTACACCACCTTATAAGTAAATGTGAAATATAAAGAGAATAAATACAGAAAAATTAAATACAACATAATTTGGGAAGAAGGGCAAACCTTGAGAAATGTAGCAATGCCCCTTGTATCACAGCTTATTAATCTGCTAGCATTAGTTCTAATAAACAAATAGGATTTTTTAATGTGATCTGCAAATTGTTAAGGTACAGGCGAAATTTTCCTTAAAACAAAATAAAACCCAAACCCTCAGATCATGAATCATATTGGTTTATTTTGGCAAAAGACATAATTTTTAAATTGTCCAGATTTATTTTTCTCTGTGCTGACTACAATGGTCCTAATAATGATGATGACTCACATATAATTGGTACTTTGAAATTTTCAAGCACTTTTTCTAGGGAGATTCAGTGTAGACAAGTGGATAGTATCCAATTATGTAATAGCATGTTATTCAATTCAGAGAGAATTTTGAAAATGGTTTTGGAAATGGTAACTTAAAATATGTTCAATGTGAAAATAGCTTCAAGTTTCACATTGCACAAAAAGAGTATGGGACCACAGAATTTTTAAAAGTATTTTCTTTGAATTTTAAGACACTTAAAATCATCTGAGAATATCCAATACTTAAAAATTGTTTCTAATTTCAAAACTTTGAAAATCTTTTGCGATAACTTGGATGAAGGGTTCTGATAAAGACCTCATTTATAAAATGTGTAGAGAATTGATTCAAATTTATAGAATACAAGCTATTCTCCAATTGAGGAATGGCCAAAGGATATGAACAGACAATTTTCAGATGAAGAAATGTAAACAACTTCTAGTCATATGAAAAAGTGTTCAATTATTATTGATCAGAGAAATGCAAATTAAGTCAACCCTGAGATACCACTACACACCTCTCAGATTGGTTGCAATGACAGGAAAAGATAATGACCAATGTTGGAGGAGATGTGGGAAAACTGGGACACTGATACATTGCTGGTGGAGTTGTGAACTGATTCCAATTTTGGAGAGCATTTTGGAACTATGCTCAAAGGGCTATCAAACTGTGCATACTCTATGCTCTAACAGTATCTCTACTGGGCCTGTATCCCAAAGAGATCCTAAAAAAGGGAAAAGCACCCACATGTGTAAAAATATCATAGTGGCCCTTTTTTGTAGTGGCAAGAAATCGAATGCTTTCCCATCAGTTGGAGAATAGCTAAATAAGTTATGATATATGAATGTTATGGAATATTATTGTTCTATAAGAAATGATCAGTAGGATGACTTTAGAAAGACCTGGAGAGACTTACATGAACTGATACTGAGTGAAGGGAGTAGAACCAGAAGATCATTATACTAGGCAACAGCAAGATTATGCAAAAATCAATTCTGATGGACATGGCTCTTTTGAACAGCAAGGTGATTCAGGGCAGTTCCAATGATCTTGTGATGGAGAGAGCCGTCTTCACCCAGAGAGAGGAGTGTGGGAACTGAGACACTCTTTCTGTTGTTGTTAGCTTGCTTTTTGTTTTCTTTCTCATTTTTTTCCTTTTTGATCTGATTTTTGTTGTGCAGCATGATATTTGTGGAAATATATATATAGAAGAATTGCATATGTTTTATTGAATTACTTGCTGTCTAGGGATAGGGATGGAGGGAAGGGAAGAAAGAAAAAAAAAAAACCTGGAACACAAAGTTTTGCTAGGGTGAATGTTGAAAAATATGCATGGGTTTGGAAAAAATGCTTTATTAAAAAAAGAGATCATGTGGATGGAAAGTTTAAAAATAGTGAAGCATTATTCTACCACAACCCACAAAATACCCATTTTAAAAATTATTTTGATATTATTTACAATCATATCAACCAAGTTGAAGAGATGTGCAATATCTTCCTTCTGAAGCATCATCTGGGCTGTCTAGCCAAACTTTTTTCCAGTCATTCTTTACATTTGCATCATTCATATGATTTGAAAGCAATGGGAGAATTGCTTTATGCTATTGCAAAATGGTTTTTCCAAGATATTTGGAGCTTGAAACAAACAAAGGGACTTCACATTTTGTTTCATTTTGTTTGTTTGTTTGTTTTTTGCATTAAGGCCATTTTGAAACCACTTTTCCATTTTTCTTGGGGTTTCACTTTATGTTCGGATAGGGTATTTTGCTACCATATTTTTCAGTTTCTCTAGTCATTCATTCCGTATCCCTGGATAAAATGAATAAACTGCAAATTGTACAAATTGAGTCTCTTTAGAGCAAGGTTTCTTAAACTTTTTCCTCTCATGACCCCTTTTTGCCTGAGAAATTTTTATGCTTACAAATCAAGCATTTACTGATAATAAACCATAATTTCATGACCCCCCCATTCAATTAAGAGTCCCTGTGTGGGGTCACAAATTATAGTTTAAGAAGTTAGGCTCTAGAGAACTACGGGATAAAAAAAGAAAATGATACCCTCAATTCTGGATAGTGAGATATGATTGAGCCCATGTGAGTCAGTTATTTATAGGAACTCTGTGTTTTGATCTACAAATGGAGATTCCGGCTAAATCCCAACACTATTGATAATTACCCATGAAGAACATCAAGATTATGTCCTTGCCAACCTGGACTTTCACCTCTGCCTTTCTGTATTTCTCTGGACCAGAATATATGGAGAGATTAGCCCAATGAATCTTCTATTTGTCAGCTCAAAATTGCCTCCTCTCCTTTTATCCTGTCGGCACAGAGATTAAAGGGGAACAAAGAACTGGAATGGAGCCCTCAAAGAGCTCACATTGTAATAGAGGAGAAAACATGCAAACAACTATGTCCATATGAGATATGTACATACATTGTAAATGGAATACAACAAGAAAACTTCCCAATATAGTTTCTTTTTTTCTTCCTCTTTACTGGAAGCCACATAGTTTTATTGAGATGAGAGATGAGAAAGGAACAAGAAGGGAGAGCATAATGGGGCCCCATAGAAAGTAACACAAAACTCCAGCTTTCCCACTCTGACTCCTGCCTTCCCAGCTATAGAAAGGCAATATGATAAAATGGAAAAGATCATGTACCTGGAATAAAAGGATCTGGGCTTGAATTCTGGAATTCCTTAATGTGTGAGCCAATTAGTTAAATATTCTTCTGTTGACACTGATGAGCTTAAGATGATGGTTTTGCTAATTTTCCTGAATTTCTTGGCTGCTTTCTACCTTAGGGGCTATTAAGACATCTTGAAAGATTTTAGGATCACAGATCTATATCTGGAAAGAAATCATCTAATAAAGCCTCTCATCTTACAGATAAGAAGAAAACTCAGACCAAGGGAGGTCACAGAGGAAAAGCTAAATTTTGAACCTATATCTTCTGATCATTGAGCCTTACAAATATTGAAAAATGTACCAAATTTTCTTTTTTGTTTCTAATACCAATTGTTGTTGGTTTTTTTTTTTTTAAAGGAAGAGAATGTTGAGGGGTTTTAGGTCCTTTGAAAATGAACTTTGGTTTCAAAGATCCCATGATAAAAAATGCTATCCATCTCCAGAGGCCCAGCCAATGAGCTTGCCCCCTCTATCAAGTCAACCTGAGTTCTCACCTTGTCACTATCCAGACAACCTCAGTTCTCACTTAGTAATCCTAACACAGAGGGAAACCTGATGATCTCTGAATTCAGCTTGAAGCGTGATTTTATTACTTTTTTTTTTAACTTTTCTTTTTTTTGCAACATCACTAATTTGGAAATGCCTTTACATGTATAATGGGTATCATATTACATGCCTTCTCAGAGGATGGGAGAGGGGCTAGAGGAAGGGAGAGAATTTTTAACTCAAAAAAATTTAAATTTAAAATTAAATATTAAAAAAAGAAAATGACCACAATAACAACTATTGTAATGCTTTTTTGCACTGGTATTTTCTCCCTGAAGTATTTCTCCCCTTTCTACTTTCTATTTTTGATGGGGAAAAATAGGATTGCCTCCCCCCATAATTTACCCTTACTAGCCTACAGTTGTTATCAGTAATAGAAATCCTAAACCTAGGAAGCCTTCAAAATAGCAACTGAAGAGTGCAAACTGTTCTCGTTTTTGCAGAAAATAAAATGGAAACATCATTCATTATTCAAACCTTTTCATCTTCTTAAATCAAGCCTTCTGAGGCTCTATTCTGAAGCTAATCAGAGAGGAAAAGAAAGCTAAATTGAACCAAGCACTTATTATTTATTTGTTTGTTTATTCATTCATTTACTTGTTTGTTTGTTTGTTTGTTTCCTGAGGCAATTGGGGTTGGGTGACTTGCCCAAAGTCATGTAGCTAGGAAGTATTAAATGATTGAATCTGGATTTGAACTCAGATCCTCCTGACTTGAGGGCTAGTGCTCTATCCACTGTCCCCCACAAGCACTTATTAATCATCTCCTGCATGTCAGGCTCTGTGCTAAGCACTGAGCTGTAATGAATAGAGCCCTATGCTTTAATGTTGCTATGTTTTGCCTAGTATAACTAGCAAAGACATTCATTTCCCAAGTATTTGCACTTATTCCATATCTTGGGTCATTTCCATCATGCATATATGTGTTTATATAATGTATGTATATATATATATATATATATATGCATATAAGTGTATACATATATACAGACATATATATACAAACATAGATAAATGTATATGTACCTTACATGGTACCCATTGCAGGATCTTATGAATGATAATAATTTATTGAATATTAATTGATTAGATCCATAGTCTAGGAAAAAGACAGTCAAGTAACCAATATTTATTAAGCACTAATCATGTGCCAGGCGCTGTGCTAAACATAAACACTGGGAATAAAAAAAGTAAATATATATGTGTATATATATATATATATATATATATATATATATATATATATATATGTATGTGTATATATGTAATATATGTATATATCTATAGATCTATAGATATATCTATATATCATGTAAATGGAACACAAGAATATTTTCCAATACAGTTTCCTTTTTTCTTCTCTCTTTTTTTACATAGACTTGTATTAGATCCAAAATCAACAACCTAAACTCGGGTGTAGAGCTAACATGTACTCCTCCCCACCCCGACCCCAAACTGCTCCTGGACCTTCTCTCTGTGTTTGCTTGTCTTCTGGGATGACAGCTTAGTGACCCACAAAGGCTCAGGTAGCAATTAGCCACTATTCTTGATTAATAAAGAGCATGATAATGACAAATAAAAAGATTGAGTCTTTGGATGTGAGCATCACTTTAATTAATTTAATCCTGGCTGAAAGATCAGCTGTTCCCGGGCCTGCTCACCAGCGGGGCCCATTTATCCCAGTCTATCCCTGCCACCTAAAGCTGGTGAGTGAGCTCAGTAGCCGGCACTTAGGGGACAATAAGAAACAGATTGTACTGTCAGGCTTCATTAAAGATCATCATTAGTATTCCAATTTGGAAACAGTCAGTCTATCCCAACCTTTTACCAATTCTTCCCTGGTGCTTTGTGAAGTTTGGTTCAGCTGCTCAATGTAAAAATTCTCTCCAGGCTCCCTGGCGGTGGAAGACGGGCATCATTTGGTGCTTGTCGCTCCACAGCTTAAGGGGAAAACCCAAGGGAAATAAATGTCATGCGACTCCATTTGAAAATAATGTCATGTGCAGCTGCTGATGATTCGGACATTTGAAGGGAAGGGAACTTTCCGGGACATGCCCGTAACAATTAGAGACGGGGAATGGTTTTGTGCGCTCCCTCCTAGAATTCGGTTGAATGATTTTTTTTTTCTTAGTCCTAAGAGCAGGAGAACATTTTTAACTGGGGCAGATGCTGATAAAGGAAGGAATTACTGCCAACCCTGAAGACTGCTTTGGGTGAATGCCCCAAATAGGTGTATCAAACTACAGAGTAAAGAGTCATTAGCCATTGACTTATGGGCCACATGATTCTGAATAACTAATTTATTGTTCAGGTGTGTCTGACTTTTTGTGCTCTCAGTTGAAGCTAACACTCTCTCTTCCCCAGGTTTTTATCTCAATTTGCACAAGAAACTTCTTTTCCATCAAGAACAATCCTATTTATGTATGTATTTCCCTAAGTTAATTTTCCCAATTTGGGCTACTTTTAATTGTTTCCCATTGCTGATGAGAACTTTGGGATCTTGCTGATGGTGCCATTGGTCAATTCCATTCAACAAGTCTTTATTAAGTGCCCACCACGTGCAAGATACTGAGGCTAGGCTTTCAAAATACATAATGAAGGTGAAATTTTGGTAAAACAAGAAGAGAGCCAGTGTGACTTGGTGGAAAGAGAACTGACTTTTAAGAAAGAAAATCTGAGTTTGAATTCCAGAGCTGTAGCTTACTACTAGCATGTCCTTGAGCAGGTCACTTAATCTTTCCCTGGGCCACCAAAGTGTCTTCATCTATAAAATCAGCTCTGCCAAAATAGCTCATTGTGTCTTCTTAAACAAGTCATTTTATTTCATTGGGTCTCAGTCTCTTTATCTATAAAACAGAGGGTTTAAATTCAGTCTCCAATAGTTTGAGAACCTATAAAAAGTTTGTTACTACATTTTCCAGCTGGAAGAAGTTCCAAAAGGGCAAGCCATTTAGTTATGCTCCCATTTCAGTTGTAGGTTTCAGGAACGATTGAAATAGGGAGAGGAAAGGGAGAGACAGAGATAGAGATGAGGGGTAGGGGCAGAAAAAGAGAAAGAAGTGGTATCTGTTTGTTCTTTAAGGGTGTGGTAACCCGTCTGTGGAGGGATGTCTTCCTGAGATCCCACATAAATGATGAGGTTCTCCAAACGTTCTTGATTAAGAATGTTCATGAAGTCCCAGATCCTTCCCATGAGTTCCATAGCAGCTCATTGTTCTGGTATCACATGTAGCAAAAACCTAGTGGATGAGGAATTCTTATTAATTGATAACACTGTGCAGACAGACAAGCTGTTGAATTAGTTGTAGCTTTACAGTATTGCAGATGTTTGATGGACTCATCTTGGAATTAAATAATAGAAAGACTATTGATTATCAATATTATTGTATATATTGATTATCAATGTTAGGTATAACTAGAAAGGGAGATGGGTCTGTACATCCATCCTGGATGAAATAGAGGGAGCCTGTCTTTAAAAAAAGAAAAAGAGAAAAATAAATAGTACATAAAAAGAATTCAGAGAAGTATAGGAAGATATATGAGTTGATAAAGAACAAAGAAAGCAAGAACACGAAAACAGTATAAATGATGTCTGCTGTGATGGTTGTCCTTTTTTCTTAAGGAGGACCCAGATCACATCATGATATTAAAGTCAAAGTACAAACTTTGGCCGATTAGATTAATATGAGCTCAGAAAGTTCTACTACAAGTCAGATACAAATAGTGTGGAGTGGAGTCTCTAAATTTGCATAGTTCTTATTTCTTTTGAGTTATTGCAATTCTGCTTTGTTCATAGAGCACAGTGCCTTCATGAGCAGACCGTGATGGTCGATCTTGTACCAATGTCCTCAACTTTCACAATCAATTTCAAAGTTTTTCAGAAATTTGAGAGGATCTTTGTCTCACTTCTCTGACCTCCTTGTGCAAATTTACCTTATGTGAGTTCTCTTAAAATAAATTTTAGGCAATTTTAACGTTTGCATTCAAACAACATGGCCAGTCGATCAGACTTGTGCTCTTTGCAGTAGACATTGAATATTTAGCTTTTCAGTACCTACAGTAATATAAATGGAAAGACACCCCCACCACCAAGTCTTAAACTGAACAATATGTAATTATAATGACCAAACATGATTCCAGAAAAGAGGTAAGAAGATGCCCCTACCTCAAGGACTATATATGAAACACAGATCATCCATTTAGATTGTTCATTTGTGGCTTACTTTTGCTTCCCTGCTTTTTGTTTTCTTTGTCTCAAGGGATGTCTTGCTGAGCAGGGCAGGAGAAGGAATATATTTGAAAATGAACATGATTCTAAAAAGCAATTGATCAATAAAAAAATTAAAGATCAATATGTTTTTTTTTTAAATGTTGTTTTTCATCAAGGAGTAATCAAGATTCTTGGAAATATCTTGTAATTCCCAAAGTTCCCAAAGTGACAATTCCTTACTCTAGTCTTTCTCTTAAAATTCTGGGCTCAGTTTATCATCCATGTGCACTAAAATATATATGCTAATGAAGAAATTGTCCAATCAGCTGCGTATTATAGTCTGAATTATTAGTAAATAGTACTGACGTTCACCCATATGGAGTTTTGGACCAATTTTTTAAAATTGATTTTGAATCAATCTCATTTGGGACACTAGGATTCAATGGCCTGATTTTCAATATTAATGGACCTGAAACTACTACATCCTGCATCTTGCTTTTCTTGAAAAATTCTTTGTTGAGATTATGTTGCATACTCTTCACATTTATCATGCATCTCTCCATCATGCTTTGGGTGACTCTCAACTTTTGTTCTTCAGAGACTATTATGCTGCATAATTCTCAACATGTAGCATCACCAGAAGAATACTGGTATTGACATATGGGTTTTTCATCATGTGGCACATAAATTCAATGGAATATTTTTGTTTCATAAGACACAATGAATAGCCGACCTTGGCGGTACATGCTTGTAATCCTAGCTTCCCGGGAGGCTGAGATTGGCAGATCTCTTAAACTCAAGATTTCTGAGCTGCAGTCAACTAAGCCTGCTTCAATTCATGTCAAACAAGAACTTATAGAAAGTATTCTATAAGTATATTACATACAGGGAATCCCTCTTCCATTAGATTTTTCAATGGATAACTTCATGGTAGTGGTAAATAGCTTTAGCCAACATAGCTCTCTCTATTTATACTTTGCTTGATGTGGTTATCAAAGCATAATAACACCAAATTATTTCTTTTCTTGTACTTATCAAGGAATCCCCCCCTAAAATTCTTAGCATAAGCGTGGAATTTACCTCGTTAAGGGAGAACCATTAAGGCTGTATTTTGCTTTACAATTTGAATTTTTTTCCTAAAAAAAAAATCCAGTGAAATCTTTTATACCTTTCAGCTAATTATATAACTTTGATCTGTATCTGTAGAATATTTTTGCGAAAATTTGCCCAAATTAGACATTTTTTCAATCAAGAATGTCCTCAATATACATAGAAATGATTCTCATAAAAATTTTATAGAGATGAGAAAAAAGGCATATGGATCAGTGATAATATCAATATGGAGAATGAGATCCATATCTTAAAAAATAAAATTTAATTGCCTAGCAATATACTCAGGAAAAACCAAGCATATAAAAAATGTTTACTTCCCAGTTGGTGGATAGTCTATTGAGTTGCTCCATTAAAATATAAATGGAGTTAAAGCTGTAGCTATTGCTATAGACAGAGCAGGTAGAAAAATAGCTGGAAAGTTATGTGGAGGCCTGGTTCCAGCAAAGTAAGGCTGACATATCAGAATCCAGTGTCTCAAGGACAGAGTCTAAAGTTCTTTCAGCCAATAATAAAACATTTTCTGTATGATATCATCTATTTTCATCTAATGACTCAAATATTTCAGTTTTCCCAAATTGATTAAAGACTTGTTTTTATCTTTGAGCAGTAGATTGATACAAAGCCCCATCCTTATCTGGACATAATGGAGATGGCTTTGGCAATGGATTGAAGAAGCTTGAGACTTGGAGGGCAGTTAAGAGTTTATTAAAGTAGTGAAGAAGGGCCAGAACTAAGGTGGGAGCAATTGAAGTTAATAGAGAAGACCAATTTGAAAGATCTTTTAGAGGTATAAATGACAGGATTTTAACAGGTGGCTGGAGAGGAAGACAGTAAAGAATCAAGGGATGCTTTGAGGTTAAAACCTTGGGTGGCTAGAAAAATAAAGAGGCTATCAGCGGAAATTGGGAAATTTGATAAGAATCATTTACTCCTCCTTGAAGCTCTGATATTACCATGTTATACCATATATATAGGTTTAATAACATTCTGCCTTTTATTACTATTATCTATATACTGTGGAGCATACTTGGCTACAGTATTGGAAACTCTCTGAGGGTATAGGGACTGTTACACATGGTTCATCTTGTATCTCCTGTGTCCAGCCCAAAGCTGTGCACATTTTTTTTGGACCAGACATCTGATTTTATCAGTGTAGGGAGTTCAATAAGGAAATTGCTGTTGCAATGAGATTGATACCTTCTCTGCAATTTAGTCCTCCATGGAACTGAGAAATAAGATGGCTTTTCCTGGGTCGGGTGGACTATGTATCAGGAAAGGATAAAGTTCATAGCTTCCTGGTTCTGAGGTGAACTCTATCTCACTACTACTCCACACTGTAGGAAAAAAAAAACTCAATTATTTTTAGTAATTCATTTTCTTTCTGTGGGTCTCAATTTTCTTATCTGTAAAGTAAAAGGCTGGATTAGATCACCATCAAGGTTCCTTTAGTTAATCTATTATTCCACCAATATTGACATGGAGAAGAAAATTCCACTACAAGGGACCACTAGTTGGCTCAGTGGAAGATCTGGAATGGAAGATCAGGGAGACCTGAATTCAAATTTGACTACTGGCTGTGTGAGCCTGGGCAAGTAATCTCTGCTTGCCTCAGGTTCCTCAAGTGTAAAATGTACTCTTAACTATGTGTATGTTCTATATCCCTCTTTTCACCTCCCTCATGTCCCAATACTCCTGAGGGCAGGAAGTTTAAGTTTTGTCTCTGTATTCCCTAGTATCTAAGATACCCACCTATACATACTTAATAATTATGTTTTACAATACTTAAATAGGTATTGAATTGAATTATTTATTTATTTATTTTAATTTATTTATAATTTTTGTCACAGTATATATGCATGAGTAATTTTTTAAATAATATTATCCCTTGTATTCATTTTTCCCTCTACTCCCTCCCCTAGATGACAGGCATTCCCATACATTTTACATGTGTTACAATATAACCTAGATACAATATATTTGTGTAAATACCATTTTCTTGTTGCACATTAAGTATTAGCTTCCGAAGGTATAAGTAACCTGGGTAGATAGACAGTAGTGCTAACAATTTACATTCGCTTCCCAGTGTTCCTTCTCTGGGTGTAGCTGTTTCTGTCCATCATTGATCAACTGGAAGTGAGTTGGATCTTCTTTATGTTGAAGATTTCCACTTCCATCAGAATACCTCTTCATACAGCATTGAAGTGTACAGAGATCTTCTGGTTCTTGAATTGAATTATTTAAATAAATTTTTGAAGGCAACATTTAATCAAGTATTTCCTGTAAATTATTTAATTGTTTGATATAATCTTAATATACATTCCTTACAACTCAGAGGAGTAATCGTTCTTCTGAGTGTATGAGTCTAGCACAAGAATCACCCTTCATTGAGACAATTCTTCGGATATTTGAAGAGTGCTAGAACATCTCTAATCTTTAAACTAAATCTTTCTTTTCACTACATATTCCGATTTCCCACATGATAGTTTTTAGTCCCATTCTCATCCCTCTTCTGTTGACATGTTCCGATATGTCAGTGTTCTATCTTAATATGTTTCCCTTATTTAGAACTTGAATAGTTGGTTCTTTTTTTTGAACAAAAGTTGTTGTTCATTCATTTTTGATTGTGTCCAATTCTTCATGGTCTCATTTAGGATTTTCTTGGCAAAGATACTAGAGCGGTTTGTCATTTCCTTATCCAGATTATTTTGTACATGAGGAAACTGAGGCAAATAGGCAAAATAAGTGACTTGCCCAGGATCACAGAGCTTATAAGTGCCTGAGACTTGATTGGAACTCAGGAAGATGAGTGTTTCTGACTCCAGGTGATACTCTATACATTTTGCTATCTAGCTGCCCAATTTTATTTTTATTCTTATTAAATTTCAACTTAGCTTCAGTTAATTATTGCAGCCTATGGAAATTTTTTGGTCTTTATTCTTTTATCCAATATCTTAGCTCCTTTATCCAGCTCCATGTCATTGACAGATTTGATAAGCATATCATCAGTGTTCCTTAAAGTCATTGATGAAAATATTCAGCAGAATGGATCAAAACTCAATAGCATTGATCCTTCTCCTTCAGGGTAATTCTAAGATATCATTAATTTCATTTCATTTCAACCCAGCAGGCCCTAACTAGTATGTACCATGTGCCCGAGATTGTGGTAGGTGCTGAGAATTCAAAGAAAAACAGTAAATGTCTCTGGCTCTTAAGAAGCTTATAGTCTACTGAAGACACATAGTATGTACATAGAAATATGTGTGTGTTTATATATGTGTATATATATACACATATATAAACACACACATATATGTACAGAACACAGACTCCAGTTAGGAATACCTGTGTTGAAATCATGTTTCAGACATTTACTGTGACCCTTGCAATTTACTCAACTTTACTTAAATTTAGTCTCCCAATCTATAAAATGGGTATGATAACTTCTAAGACGTTATGAAGTTCAAATGAGATATCATATGCAAAGTGCTAGCTATTATTGTTATATAAAATATACGCAAAATAAATACACACTAATTTTTGATGGACTGTGCTTAAAAACTAATATGATCAGGAGAGGCCTCAATTTTAAAAGGCCAAGGTCATCCTGGGCCATTGCCCGTTGACTTAACTATGTCTTCCCCCTGGACTTTCATGATACTGGAGGAGAGAATGAGGCTGACAACAATGAGGCTGTGCCTCACTTAAATCCAATTCATGAGGAAGTCAAGGCATTGCCCCCATGATGTCATTGTTCCTCTTTAAGAACAAAGGGGTGGAACAACAAAGTTTGTAGGAGGTGGTACCTCAGTTATGCTTTGTGGGGTAGGATACCTATCTACATTATCAACTATCTACATCTCTGTCTTAGCATCATGAATATTGTGAGATTCAGGGTATCACAAGAAGCTCAAGAACAGACTTAGCTTCTGATGAATGTAGGACTAACTATCACTCCCCTGTTATAACTTATTTTATATAATCATTAACTATTTTATCAATGGCTTTTCTTTGCCTTAAAATTGATATTATGAAGGGATGTTATATTATGAATCTGATATTATGAAGAGATGATTGCCAGATGTCTAGTTCATAGCCAGTTCTTCAAGAATCAAGGATTGGCCTTGGTGCTGAAATTTGAAATTATTAACAAGAAAATGAGCTAGAAAGAACTTATTTAGTCATTTAAATAAAACTTTCCTAGTGTGATGATCCAAATATATTGTCTCAGCTGCTGTGGAAGTAGAAATTGTTATCCTTATTGTGTAAATGTTTGTTTAATAATATCTTTGAGTCTGTCAACTAGACAAACTAATATCTTGACAAGTTCTACTATTTATTCTATGTGAGGTCATTTTATATGTTGTTTTTTTTTTTACAGAAAGCATTTTAACAAAATACAATCTTATTTTAATGTTTAAATCTGACTTACAATTCATTTTGTTTTAAAATAATCTATTCTGATTATTATTATATTATATATATATAATATTATTATATTAAACGTCAATACTACCATTTAGTGAAAGTCACCAAGCAGTACCTATGGGCTCTCAATTTAAGACTTAAGTTCTATACTGCCCCCTTGTGGTTTTGAGCTCAAAATTCATAGTGAAATATAATCCTTAAAAAAAAAAAAAATTGCTTCCCTCTCCTTAAATTCATTACCTGTAGGTTTAAGGACTTTCAGAAACTTTAGATAACATCTAGTCTAACTCCTTTCTTTTAACTATGGGAAAACTATGGCTCAAAAATATATCTTCCTATTAAAAAATAAAGTATACATGGAAGTTTCAGGAGCATTTTTACAAATGGCTTTTTTGTTTTGTTGTTGTTGTTGTTGTTGTTGTTCAAATGATGCTCTTGTGTCATTCCTGAGTTTCTTCATTTGTGAGTGTGAATGGAAACTCCGGTTCTCATACCTATGATTTGATCGTAAGAGAGTAGATTGTAGGAAGAGAGAAACTGCAGGAAATCTTTAATAGTTGCAGATTTGAAAGAGAACACTTGCAATATTTCTCTTTCAAAGGGACCTGACCTTCTAAGAAGTTAATTATTCTTAGTAACTGTTTTCCATAATTACTCATAACTCCCTGGTTATAATTTTGTGGAATTGACATTATTTGAGTGGAAACAGGCTTCAGATGTAGAATTTCACTGATTTAGAACTCCTGATGAGGAAAATCTCTCCACTACAGCTTATTGACAACTATGTGACAAATTACAGTCTTCGTGTTGACGGAGGGTAAGTGATTTACTCATCCGTCCAACAGCCAGTATTTGGCAAAGGCAGGATTTGAATTCAGCTCTTCCTGATTCTAAGGCTGACTTTCAATCTATTCTGGTATACCTTATTATGAATAATTAATCCATTCAAATTTGGTCTTCTGAATGCACATATTTAATTGATATCAGATTCCTTACCATCTTGGGAAGGGGGAAGTTAAGAAAGGGAGGGAGAAAAATTTGGAACACAAAGTCTTTTTTTTTAGATGGCTTTTAAAAAAAAATTTATTATAGCTTTTTTATTTACAAGTTATATGCATGGGTAATTTTACAGCATTGACAATTGCCAAACCTTTTGTTCCAATTTTTCCCCTCCTTCCTCCCACCCCCTCCCCCAGATGGCAGGTTGACCAATACATGTTGAATATATTAAAAAATAAATTAAATACAATATTACTATACATGTCCAAACAGTTATTTTGCTGGAACACAAAGTCTTACAAAAATGAATGTTAAAAACTATCTTTATAGGTATTTAGAAAAATAAAATAGTATTGAGGAAAAAAACCAACAAATTTGGCTTTCTGTTATTCTTACAAAGACTACTGAAATAGCTTGATCAATGGGAAAAGAACTGCTGTGATTGGACATACACAGTCAATATAAATAATTTAATAAACAGTTTGATTGGAAGCCTTGGCATCTCTCCAGAGCGTGCAGGAATTTTCAAATGCCTACTACCCGTTGTGAGGTGGCAAAATGGATAGAGCACCAAGCCTAGAGTCAGGAAAACTTGTCTTCCTGTGTTCAAATCAGGCTCAGATACTTACTAGCTGTGTGAGCCTAGAAAAGTAACTTAACTTTTTTTGCCTCAGTTTCCTCATTTGTAAAGTGAGCTAGAGAAAGAACTGGTAAACATTCCAGTATCTTTGCCAAGAAAACCCCAAATAGGGTCACAAAGAGTTGGACATAACTGAAAATGACTTGACAACAATTGGACAACCTACTCAGATGAATAGTATGCCTCAAAGTCAACATTCCTAAAACTGAACTTATTTTCCAAAGCTTAATCACTGTCCTGGCTCTCCTACTTTTATTGATAACATCGTCATTTCCCCAGCTACCCAGCCTCAACACTTTATAAGTCAGCATGGTTTCGTATAGAGATTCTTAAACTTTTTCCATTCACAATGTTATAAGACTTCTTTTGGGGTTGGGACCCACAGTTTAAGAAGCTGAGATTTAGTGGACAGGATATAGTACTTGGTCCAAAGGACTTGGGTTGGAATATGACCTCAGGTAATTACTGTGACCTTGAACAAAGCCCTGAAATTCTCTGGGTCTCAGTTTTATCATTTGTAAAATGAGAGTTTTTGACTTCCTGATCCCTAAAGTGTCTTCCACCTATAAATCTATGATCCTATGACCTCCTTTCTCTTTGTTAAGTCTTTTCAGTCCTGCCTTTCTTTCCTCAGAAAGAAGAACTTGCATTCTGTTCCCACTGCTTTGCCAGGTGGAGCACCTCCTCTGAGGCTGCTTGACTAACTACCACTCAAACTGGTCGGGTAAATTAACAGTGAGGCTCCAATTGTTATTATTAATTACTAGCCTCAGTTATATTTAAGAAAAAAAGCATTTTCTAAGGTGGTAAAGATGAATATTTGTTATAAAGAATTCCTCCCCCCGGCCAAAATCATGGGTATAATCTCCCCTGGCACATATAAGTCCCTGGAGAAAGTAGACTCAAACTTTAAGTATAAATTTAAAGTTAGTAAGAACAATTATAGAGGACACATATGAAATATTCTCTTCTCCCTTCATGGAGTTTTCATGAAGTTTTCCTTAGAGTTAGCTCTCTGTTGGGACTACAAATTCAATGCATTTGTAGAGTTCATAGATAATACTTTTCTCCTAGGCAAGAAGTCCTGTTCATTGAAGCTGATTCCTCCTTGGGATGACTGCCCTCCTGAAAATCTGTGTCTGTGTGGTCCTAAATGCATCCTTTTTCTACTCTCATTTGGATACAGAAATCTCTTCCTGATTGTTCTTTCTGATGACATTATCAAAAGAAGCAATGGGAGGAAAGAGAATGGATCTCTCTCTTCCTTCCAAGAGCACAACTCTTTAGAAGAATAGCTCAACTAGGAACCCTCAACTCCATAACTGAAATCTTCCATCTTGGGGCTACCATGGACTGGGGTTACTGAACTTCTGCTAATTAAAGTTCCTCAGTGTAGTTTTTTCTCCTCTGAAAAGAAACTCACACTTCAGTGTTTAGATGATCTTTTTTAAAATTTAAATTCTATAATCTAATCAAAGGACCTTTTCCCCCTGATAAAAGTCTCATGACATAGAACATATTGCTAATTAAGGGGTAGGGGAGGAGTAGAATTCCACACTTTACATATGTTTCACTCAAAATCTCCTAAGTGGTCTTCTTGCCTCCATCAATCCATCACATTACATAGCAAGTTTTTTTTTCTGCTTTTTTAAAATTGTTGTTGAGTTGTCAAGTTCAATGGATAAGGATGTTTTAAAAAAAATTCTTCCAAAGGTATGAGTTGAACTCAATAATTTCTGAGGTTCCTTTGAAATCCAACATCTAAGGGATGGGGAATAAAGAGATGGGAATTCTTAGTGGACTGCAAGCTTAATATGAGCAAAGTTAATGTAGTTGTAATTCATTTTCATAAGCATATCATGAGCAGAATTGTAAAGATGTTATTCCCATGGTACTTTGCTGTGGTCAGAAATCTGAAAATTTGGAATATTGTATTCAATTCTGAGTGTTACAGTTTGGGAAAGACTTAGTTTTAGTCTGTGTGACTGCTTCAATCTGGCCCCATAATTATGCTAACACATGCACTCCTCATAAAGGAACAAGATTTAGGGAGATGGGTTGAATTAGACATTCAGCTTATAGATGCTTTTTGTATCTTGCCTCTCGATCTTTTGCTGAGCTCCACACCAGAATTCTTACTTATGTCAGTCCCAGTCAGAGGTTTCAAACTTGCATGTTTCACTCTGGAGTGAGCTCGGAACCAAATTAAAATATAATTGAAAAGTGTTTTTAAACAATTAAAATTAGGAAGGGATCAAATTCTATTTGAATTTGATACCACTAATCTACACAAACCTAATGCCCCAATGAGGATTGGCCTCTTGGCCTAGGAAGGGATACCCCAAATCCAATTCCCATGATCCTCCTGCTCCCAATTACTAGCCGAACTGGGTGAATTTCACTTGACAAAAGGGATTTAAAGGAGACATATTTGCCTTCAAATATTTGAAGGATGGAAATCTTCTTTTGATTGAACCCAGAGGGCAGAATAGGGATCCATGGGTAGAAGTTAGAGGCAGTTTTTAAATCACTAAAAGGAATTAATTTTTTATTGATAAAGTAGTCAAAAAGTAAAATGTTCTGTCCTATCAGGTGGTGAGTTCCATGTTGTTGGAGATGTTCAAATAGAGACTTATTTGGGATGTTATACAGGGGTTTATACTTCAGGTGTAGATTGGATTGGGATATCTTCAAGCTCTGAGGTCCTATGATTTATGCTTCTAAAAACAGTAAAATATAACTAAATGTTAACATATTTAACATGTACTGGATTACCTGCCTAGAGGAGTCGGGGCAAGGAGAGGAAAATTTGATATACAAAATTTTGCAAGAGTCAGTGTTGAAAAGTTACCCAGGCATATATATTTATAAATAAAGAGCTTTAATTCAAAAAAGAGAAAAATAAAATATAACTGAAGTATCATATTTCCCAGATAGTAAAATAAGTACCATCATCTGTGCTCAAAATTAAAGAAAATTTTCCCCTGCTCGAGCGCCCTCTGCTGCTTCATTGCTGCAAGAGAATGAAGAATTCACACATTTTTGTGGGTGAAAAATGCAAAGGTGCCTGTGATTTTTGCATAGGATGTTTCCTCTGTAGCTTTCTAAAAACAATGAAAGAGGAGGGGAGGGGATGGAGGGAGGGAGGAGAAAGAGGGAGGGAAAAGGAGGGAAGGAGAGGGAGGGAGGGAGAAGGAAGGAAAAGCAGAGGGAGGGAAGGAAGAGGAAGGGAGGAGAGAGAGGAGAGAGAGAGAGAAAGAGAGAGAGAGAGAGAGAGAGAGAGAGAGAGAGAGAGAGAGAGAGGAGAGAAGAGAGAGAGAGAGAGAGAGAGAGAGGAGAGAGAGGAGAGAGAGGAAAGAGGAGAGAGAGAGAGAGAGAGAGGAGAGAGAGAGAGAGAGAGAGAGAGAGAGAGAGACAGAGAGAGAGAAGAGAGAGAAAGGAGAGAGAGAGAGGAGAGAGAGAAACAGAGAGAGAGAGAGAGAGAAGAGAGAGAGAGAGAGAGACAGAGAGAGAGAAGAGAGAGAGAAAGGAGAGAGAGAGAGAGGAGAGAGAGAAACAGAGAGAGAGAGAGAGAGAGAGAGAGAGAGAGAGAGAGAGAGAAGAGAGAGAGAGAGAGAGAGAGAGAGAGAGAGAGAGAGAGAGAGAGAGAGAGAGAGAAGAGGAGAGGAGAGAGAGAAGAGAGAGAAGAGAGAGAGACAGAGAGAGAGAAGAGAGAGAGAAAGGAGAGAGAGAGAGGAGAGAGAGAAACAGAGAGAGAGACAGAGAGAAACAGAGAGAGAGAGAGAGAGAGAGAGAGAGAGAGAGAGAGAGAGAGAGAGAAGAGAGAAACAGAGAGAGAGAGAAGAGAGAGAGAAGAGAGAGAAAAGAGAGAGAGAGAAAGAAAGAAAGAGAGAGAGAGAAGAGAGAGAAAGAGAGAGAGAGAGAGGAGAGAGAGAGGAGAGAGACAGGCTGAGTCAAAAATAGAATTGTTTCATATTCAAGTTGATTTCAATTTCTTCATGGTTCCTTCCCTTAAAACATTCTGATAACTCTATTTCAGTATAAATGGTTTCCTCTGAAAACCTGTGACACACAAATGAGAAGACCACATCATCGTGACTAGACCTAGGGGTAGAAGAAGGCAAGGCTCATTATTAGTGTTGTGATCTCAAACATGCCTTTGAGGTTGATAAAGGCTCCATATCATATATACAGATGGAATTGTTTCTTAAAGATCTTTCTCAGCACAGAGTTGGTTCCTACCAGAACACTGACATATTGCCATAGTGTAACTGACTTAAGCAATCACAAAGGCCTTTGGAAAAGTACTTTTCCAAGTAAACACACTGTCCCCTGGCTATCTGCCTAAAAGTAAATAAACCAAGCAAGAGACCAAACAACATTCACAACAGGGAAAGTTGGGAAAATATCACAAGCCAAATTTGGGAGGATAAACAGAAAATATCATAAGCCAAGTCTTGAGGCCTAAAGATTAGTATTCTTTACAGACTGGGACCATTAATTATATTTCTTTTATATTCCCTTCGAAGCCTAGCACATTGCTGGAAAGATAATAGTAATTGTAGATAAATATTTGCTGGTTGATTAATTTCATGTATACAGTATAAAAAACAATTTTTTAAACTTTCTTGTTAATATCTGCCTATTAGATTTTATCCCTTGTTTTATACAAAGTAATGAACTGTTGGTTTCTTATTGAACAAGCGCAAAGGGCCGTGTCTTATTCATCTTTGTAGTTGTCTATGCTCTAACACTGGGCATTAGACAAATGCTGGTATATATTATTTCTCTGCTGAAGGAATGGATGGATGACATAATATAAATTATTCTAGTTTTTGTTGAATAAATTTTGCAAGATTAAGTAAACCAACCTGGAAAGGGCAGAATAGAAAAGAAAAATGCTAAATAAGGATAAAGGGAGTAGCAGGTATAATTTTATAGAGTGAGAGATTACATAAGGGAACATGGCTGCCAAGACATAGGAGATCCTTACAAATAAAATTAATTGGATTAATGATAGTTTCCCAAAGACTTTAATAACAGAGTATAAATTCTGGCAGCTTCTTCCATGATGGAAAGGCTTCATCACCATTAGCTACTTGGTGATAAAGTCAGTATCTATGGCAACGCATGAAACAAAAATACAAAACAAGCCTCAGCCTTGTACCATAACTTTCATATCTTTATTGATGATGTGATATGAAAAAGGAACAGAAGGTCCTGAGAAGCCCTTAGTTTTTAGGTTATTTATGGAAGCCCATAAGTAGGAGTTACACAAGAGGAAAATCAGACTAGGTTATAAGAAGTACACAATAAATAGATCATAATATCCTTCTAAGTTGGAAGGCTTTTTTGTTTGTTTGTTTATTTGTTTTTGCTGAGGTAATTGGGATTAAGTGACTTGCCCAAGGTCACTCAGCTAGGAAGTATTAAGTGTCTGAGTCACATTTGAACTCAGGTCCTTCTGAGTTCAGGGCTGGTACTCACTGCGCCATCTAGCTGTCCCATAAATTGGGATTTCCTAACCTTAGCTTCATGAAGTTGTTTTTTTAAAAAATATTTGATTACTCTATTTCAGTTATAATTGGTTTCCTCTGCAAACCTGAGTAATTAATTTCTTCACTAATATTTTTTGAGATAGGGTTCATAGACTACCCCTTTAGACTACCATTAAAGTCTGTAATACACATAAAAGGATTAGAAATCTATCATCTAAAATAAAAGCAAAATTAAACAACTGTAAATGATAGCTAAGAGGAAGACATCTGAAGAGGCTGTATGGCTTCATTAGGAACTTTTCTAATGAACTCAAATTTTAAAAGTAAATGTATATAAGCACTGAGGAAGAATACCAAAGAGAGCAAAAATGTGTAAGGAAAGTGTCTCGGTGACATTTAACTATGGGATTAGCCAGTCCTGTTCACTAGGCAGGAATAGGCACTAGGAAAGTCCTACCTTCATCCTGGTTGTTATGGATGTCATCCATTGCTTGGTCTCAAGAAAAAAAAAAAACAAAACCTTATAGCTAATGAACAGAAATGACAAGATCATTTTACTTTATGTAAAGAAAAGTTTCCCAACAATTAAAGATAATGAAAATAATAACAGCTAATGTATAGAGAATGCTATAAGGTTTGCAGTTGTGTGATTGTTTCAACAACCCTATGAAGGGCAGTTGGATTTAGAAAAGGAAGATTCATCTTCCTGTGCTCAAATCTGGTCTCAGACAAGTGTCTTGCTATTGGCCTCTATTTCCTCATCTATAAATAGGGTCATAAAAAGTCAGACACAACTGAAATGACTAAACAATAACAACATGAGGTAAATTTTTCCTATTCTGCAGAAAAGGAATCAACCTTGAGGTCATGCAAAGCCCTTCTCTCTATTCTTGGGATACCTCAGCCCTTCCTCTTAGCCCAGTTCAACATCTCATCTCTTCAGTAATGCTTTTCTTGGAAGCATTGTTTTAGTCAGCAAGAGTATGCTGATAAAATATTTAACAACCAGCTCTTAAAAAAAAAAGAAAAGTAGGAATAAGTTTAACCCTGGGGCAGCTAGGTGGCGCAGTGCATAGAGCACCAGCCCTGAGTTCTGGAGGACCAGAGTTCAAATTTGATCTCAGACACTTAACACTTTCTAGCTGTGTGACCCTGGGCAAGTCACTTAACCCCAGCTTCAGGAAAAAAAAGCTTAATCCGCCTTATTTTCTCCTTCACTTTCTTAAGTGTAGACAACAACCAAAACAATCAATCAGGTCCCTATTTGTAGCTAATAGTATAACCTGAATATGTTACTTTTATTAGAACTCCTACATTTACCGTTTTCCCACAGCATTTAGCACTCGGTTACATACTGTTTAATATAATGTGTTTATTTCCTCCCATTATGTTAGTCTTGAGACATCATAGCAAGTAAGGCTTTTTTAATTCTTACTGATCGGGTGTGTGCGCCTCTGTGTTTGTAGAGACCTGGGGGGAGAGAGAGTGTGCGCGTGTGTGTGTGTGTGTGTGTGTGTGTGTGTGTGTGTGTGTGTGTGTGTGTGTGTGTATTTGTGTGCCCAGCTACCTGCCCCGGACCTGCACGCTCACTCTGCCCGCACTGTAACTGACGCGGCGCGTCACTGCCAGGGGAGCATCCCTGCTCCGGATGCGGCAGAGCCCCGCCCCCCGTGACGCAGTCCCGGGGAGGCGGTGACCTGAGTCATCCAGCCGGAAGATTCGGAGGCCTGCGGAGCCGGGGTATCAGGTTGGGAGGCAGGCGGGGGGCGGGCGAGCCTGGGCGGCGGGGAGGGGGATGTGGCAGGGCTCGGGGCTGGGGGCGGGCGCGGCCGTGCTGCTGCTGCTGTCAGTTGCGCTGCTCCTGCCTCACCTGCACCTGGAAGGTCCGGAGGAGGGGCCTCCCGGCTCCAGGTACTGCCCCTGCCCAGTCAGTGAGCAGGCCCCTCACGTCGCCCCCACGCGCCGCAGCGTGCCTCCCCTCCCCAGCTGAGGGCGTGGGAGCCTTTCCCTGCTGCGGTGGGCACGCCAGCCCTTAGGGAGCCTAGGAGCCCCGCAGCCCCGCCCTCTCCTCCCGCTCTTTGTTCTTAGTATTTATTGAGACTGGGCTCTGCTCCTCCCCAGGCTCTGGCCTAGGGTCCCATTGAGGTGAGACGTTCAGGTTCCCTTAATCTAGATTAGAAGTGGTTTGTATTTTGGGAGATTAAGTATTCCGAGGGAAGCTGCCCTCAGTAGGCCCCTTCCCTGGGGCTCAGGTGAGTTTGGAAATCTACCTGAGTCATCAGCTTCTCCGCCCTTTTTTCCCCCAGCTCCAGTCCTTACAGCCCTGTAAACCGCTCCCTCCCACCCTAACAAAAAAGGAGTCTGAGTAAAACTCAGTGTCCAGAATGAGGTCACCACAGCCAAGTGGTGAAGCGGTGGCTGGATCTGGAGTCAGGAGGACCTGAGTTCAAATGTAGCCTCAGACACTT